>NC_134695.1:40218122-40518122 GCF_050947455.1 Rhinoderma darwinii
AGTAACGTTTTTATTTTTAAAAAACGAGCATTTTTGGACAAGTTATGACCATTTTTGTATTTATGCAAATGAGGCTTGCTAAAATCCAACTGGACGTGTTTAAAGTAAAAGTCCAACTGGGCGTGTATTATGTGTGTTACATCTGGGCGTGTTTACTACTTTTACTAGCTGGGCGTTCTAACGAGAAGTATCATCCACTTCTCATCACTACGTCCAGCTTCTGGCAGTGCAGACACAGCCGTGTTCTCGAGAGATCACACTGTGTCGTCACTCACTTCCTGCCCCAGGTCCTGAATCGTGTCGGACGAGCGAGGACACATCGGCACCAGAGGCTACAGTTGATTCTGCAGCAGCATCAGCGTTTGCAGGTAAGTCTATGTAGCTACTTACCTGCAAACGCTGATGCTGCTGCAGAATCAACTGTAGCCTCTGGTGCCGATGTGGCCGACACGATGCAGGACCTGGGGCAGGAAGTGAGTGACGTCACAGCGTGATCTCTCGAGAACACGCTGTGTGTCTGCACTGCCAGAAGCTGGGTGTTAACGAACAGAAGTGGATGATGCTGATTCGTCAGCATCATACACTCCCATTCCTAACGCCCAGCTAGTAAAAGAAGTAAAAACGCCCCGATGTACGCACATAATACACGCCCAGTTGGACTTTTACTTTAAACACGCCCAGTTGTACTTTTGCAAGCCTCATTTGCATAAATACAAAAATGGTCATAACTTGGCCAAAAATGCTCGTTTTTTAAAAATAAAAACGTTACTGTAATCTACATTGCAGCGCCGATCTGCTGCAATAGCAGATAGGGGTTGCAAAATCTGGTGACAGAGCCTCTTTAATAGATCCGTGTGTCATCAGCGTATGATGCGCGGCTGCGTGATTTTCGCGCAGCCGCCATCATAATGACACTCCGTTTGGATGTTTGTAAACGGAAAAGCACGTGGTGCTTTTCTGTTTTCATTCATCCTTTACAGTGCTGTTGCGCAAATCACGCTGTTCGCACGGAAGTGCTTCCATGTGACATGCGTGGTTTTCACGCACCCATTGACTTCAATGGGTGCCTGATGCACGAACAGCGCACAAATATAGGACATGTCGTGCGTTTCACGCAGCGGACATATGCTGCGTGAAAATCACACACCTGTCTGCACGGCCCCTTAGACTAATATAGGTCCCTGCGACGCGCGTGAAAATCACGCGCGTCGCACGGACGTATAACACGCTCGTGTAAATGAGCCCTGAATGTGAGGAACATGGAGGTTCAATTCATCATCGCACCTCGTGCCCCACAATAAGTGATAGAAAGCAGTTTTTATTTTATTTTTTTACAGCGCACACATCATAAATGATGCAAAAAAATGTTGTGCAGGTTATTACGGCCGCGCCAATACTGAATGTGTATGTTTTATGTATTGAGACTTATTTTAATGTTTATTGTAAAAAATGTGAATGTGTATTTTTTTTATTTAACATTACTTTGTTTTTACTTTATTTTTAAACTTTAATGTACTGGCACATATCCGATATATGCCAGTACATTAGCCTGTGTAATGATTGTACACAGGTAGTTGTTAGGACATATCTAAGTATGCCCTAACAGGAAATATGGTAAGACAGCCCTGGGGTCCTTCAATAGAATTCCCTGTGACGCGATCCAAGGGGAATCCCCACTTCTCATTCTCCCCTGAATGCTGCAGTCAGCTTTGATCGCAGCATTCAGGAGAATAGCGGCGGAGATGAGCGGTTTCTCTGATCTCCGCCGTTATAGAGCGGGGCTGCGGCTGTGTAATACAGCCATTGCCCCGCTCCTGACAGGAAGTGCGCGCGCGGTCAGCATGAGGTGATGCGGCCAGCGCTGCACTAATGAGCGGCGGTTCAGGCACTGAAGACAGAACATGGGGGTGTTTTGTAGCGCGCCCGCCATGTTCTGTCTTCAGTGCCGCAGATCATTAGTGCAGCGCCGGTCGCATCGCATCATCCTGACGGCGCGCACATGTCAGGACTCAGGAGCGGAGCAGTGACTGTATTACACAGCCACAGCCCCGCTCTCATACACTCATGTGTACTATACTGTATTGTGTTGTATTGTGCAGTTTGCGGTGGAGAGAGAAGGGGGGGCTGTAATTTAATGCCCCCCCTCTCCACCGCAAACAGCACAATACATTACAAGACATTACATTACAAGTTACAACACAATACATTACATCACAATACATTACATTCCAGACTGCAGCTTACCTGGAGTCCTCCGCACCGACTCTTCCATTCCACTGTCTTGGCACTAAGTGTACCATGTGACCGTAACCAGGAAGTGCCGGCTTCACGGCACAGAAGATTTCTTTAGGAAGCATGTTGTATGGCAACGGGGGCCTGTGGGCCCCCCAGGCTTAGGGGCCCGGTCGCTGTGACCCCTATAGCTACGCCACTGCTTCAATCCTGGCAGTTGCAGCAGGAGCCCGGAGGTGCATAACAGTCGTGCACCTGCCACTGATCTCGTAGGTAGAATGGCAGTACCCGTAAGATACAAGTGATCGCTATATCTATCACCATTTGGGAACTAGCACCCACTCATGATGGATATATTCTTTGCTCATCGTTAAGGCAAAATCGTCTATGTCCTTAACCCCTTCCTGACATTTGACGCATACATACGTCATAGCCGGGTAGGGGAAGTATGGAGCGGGCTCACGGAGTGAACCCGCTCCATACGATGCGGGTGTCGGCTGTATGTTACAGCCGACACTTCAGAGTAACGAGCGAAATTACGCTCGACCGCGATCACGCTCGTTTAACCGGTTGATGCCGCTGTCAGTAGTGACTGATTTAAATCGTTAGAAAGAGGGGGCGATCCCCTCTAGCAGCTCACCGTGCCCCCCGCAATGCAATCGCAGGGTGGCGATGGTTGCTATGGCTGCCTGGGGGCTTAATGAAGGGCCACATGTCCGCCATCTCTGTGCTCCTACTAAGCCCGGCAGGGCTTAATAGGTGCCTGTCGGGCAGTATATCGTGCAAGTGATCTAACAATCGCTGGTTAAAGTCCCCTAGAGCATAGTAAAAATAAAAAATAAAAAAATAAACATAATTGGTATCGCCACATCCGTATTAGTCTGAACTATTACAATATATCAATATTTAACCCGCACGGTGAACGCCGTAAAAACAAAAAAAATTGGAAACGCCAGAATCGCTATTTTTTGGTCACCTCATCTCCCACAAAAAAATGTAATAAGAAGTGATCAAAATGTCGCATGAACCCAAAAGTTGTATCATCAAAAACAAACTACAGCTTATCCCACAAAAAATAAGCCCTCATACCACTTAATCGACGGAAAAATAAAAAAGTTATGGCTCTCAGAATTTGGCGACACAAAATCAATTTCATTTTTTACACTTAGGTTTTTACTTAGTAAAAAAATATAGGAAAAATATATATATTTGGTATCACCGTAATCGTATTGACCCGCATAATAAAGTTAACATGTTAATTGCACAGTGAATTCCGTAAAAACAAAGCTCAAAAAACAATGGAGAAATTGCTATTTTTTTCATTTTCTACCCCACAAATAATTGTTTTCCCCATTTCCTAGTACATTATATGGTACAATAAATGGAGCTACGAACAACTACAACTCGTCCCGCAAAAATCAAGCCCTCATAGGACTATATCGACGGAAAAATAAAAAAGTTGTGGCTTTTGGAAGGTGGGGAGGAAAAAACGAAAATGAAAATCTGAAAGTTGTTTATGACGGAAGGGGTTTAAGGATTACATGCATATACTTATTTATGAATAAGGTATACAAATACAAAATAAGAATACCCATGTATGTATTGCACATTACATAGATAAGCTTCATGTCCTGTTCTTTCTGCTATATCTTGTTCAGTGTTCACATTTCAATTACAATTGCCTTTTGCTTGTTGGGGTTAATTTTCATGCAGTTAGTAGTGATCCACTTTGAAATGGTCCTGGTTGACATTTATTATTTACTGGTCTCTGTTTCATGATGTAAAGGATATTATAAGTTTACAGTAGGTATAGAATTCGGGGAAAAAGAGAAAAATAAGCTTGACTCTGCAATACTGACTGACTCAATAAAATGTTCTGTACAGCAATATTAATAACAGGTTGCAAAGGCAGTGGAAGAAATCCTGATCATTGCTTCTTCTTGACATTGGCATCTAACTTAAAACACATTGTTCAACTATATTATTTTAGAAAATACTAGGACATGTCCTAAAATACTGATTGCAACATCAACTTTTATGCACCATGGATTTTGTGTGGTCTACTGCTTCGTGGCTGAGCTGTTACTTCTAGATTTTCCACTTCACAATAATAGTACTCACAGTTTTCCTGGATAGATAAAATATTTCATGAACTGACTTGTGGCACAGGAGGCATGCTAGGAGAGTGCCACGTTTTAAGTCACTGAACACTTCAGCATGACCGATACAACTAAAGTTATTTCTGTTTGCATGACTGCTTGCTTTATTTTATGCATCTGTTTACAATAGGTCTAGCTGAAATACTTGAACTTAATAATTAGGAGGGATGTCTACATATGTTTGGCTATACAGTGTTTTAAGAACCATGTTCATATGTCTGAATTTAACCTTTAGCCTTCTTTTTAAGGTCGGGCAATAGCAATGCTTATAAAATCCAATAAAAACGAACCCAACAAAACCAATTATAGAAACGTTTTATGTGGTATATTGATATCAAATTGCTTCCTATTGCCAAGATGTAACTTTTACACCCTAAAATCCCAGACATTGTCCTCAAATGACCAGCCAACCTTTTTGCCTTTAGATATAACCGAAACTTGATTCCGTCATCTAAATGTCTTTTTCTTAAAGGGATTTTCCAATCAAATTACAATCATAGAAAAGGGGGATGGTGCTTGAAATAATTGCCTTCTTCTGTTAACCATGGTTACCTCAAAGTAAACACGTGCAGTCATAATTGCTTTGCATCAAAGGGGCTTTGCAGGCAAGGACGTTACAGATTGTCCCTAAATCAACCATTTATCGTATTATCAAGAACTTCAAGGAGAGAGGTTCAATTGTAGTGAAGAGAACGGTGCAGAGCTTGCTCAGGAATGGCAGTAGGCAGGTGTTAGTGCATCTGCACATACAGTGAGACAAAGGCTTTTGAAGGCTGGCCTGATGTCAAGAAGGGCAGCAAAGAAACCACTCCTCTTCAAGAAAAACTTCAAGGACAGACTGACATTCTGCAGGAAGTACAGGGATTGGACAGGGTAAAGTTATTTTCTCTGATGAAGCCCCCTTCAGACTGTTTGGGGCATCTGGAGGGAGATGAGCACTACTATCAGTACCATGAGTACTGGTTCATGCCAACAGTAAAGCATCCTGAGACCATTCATGTGTGGGGTTGCTTTTCAGCCAAGGGAGTGGGCTCAATCACAATTTTGCCTAAGAACACGTCCACGTATAAAGAAGCATATCTAAACATCCTCCAAGAGCAACTTCTCCAAACGATTCAGGTGCAATTTGGTGATGAACAATGCTTTTTCCAGCATGATGGAGCCCCATTTCACAAGGCAAAAGTGATAACTGTAAAGCCTGCAGGCATCAGCAACCGCAGGACTCTGAAGCATTGCCGCCGTCTACTTCCACTGAGACACCAGTTACACAATGAACTCTCCTCCGGCCAATGCCTGTAGGGTGCGCGCGCTCATCCCCGGTCTTAAAGGGCTAGCGCACACACCAGGGATTTCACCCCAAAGCAATCCCAGGACACCCGGAACTTTCAAAGGAACTCTGCCCATGTCCTCCTTGCCTGACTAATGTTGTGTCTAACCCTGAGGGGTTCCCAAGTGTTATCCTGTATCCCATATCCTGTATCTTGTATCCTACATCCAGTGTCTGTGCCAAGTCTAGTGTCCGCTGTCCGTGCCAAGTCTACTGTCCGCTGTCCGTGCCAAGTCTAGTGTCCATTGTCCGTGCCTAGTCTAGTGTCCGCTGTCCGTACCAAGTCTAGTGTCCGCTGTCTGTGCCAAGTCTAGTGTGCGCTGTCTGTGCCAAGTCTAGTGGCCGCTGTCTGTGCCAAGTGTCCAGTGTCCGTGCCAAGTCAAGTGTCCTAGACGTCTTCATTATCCGTGCTAGGTGTGCATGTCAAGTCAAGTGTCCATGATATCTACAGTTCCCGTGTCCTGTATCCGAGACAAGACCAGTTATCCAGCACAAGCCAGCTTCCGATAGTCCGGGACCAGCCAGCTTTTGATAATCCGGCACGTCAGCTATCCAGGTACTATTATTGACTCTCGTTTGACCAGCTGCCACTCTGCTATGGCAGAGCAGTATAGTGGGTCCACATACCCCACAGCCGTGACAATAACAAAGTGGCTCGGTGAACAAAACAGTGAAATTTTGCGTCCATGGCCAGGAAACTTCCCAGATCTCAATCCAATTGAGAACCTGAGATCAATCCTCAAAAAACGGGTGGACAAACAAAAGCACAGAAATTGTGATAAACTCCAAGCACTGATTAGGCAAGAATAGGTTGCCATCAGTCAGGGTTGGCCCCAGAATCTGCTATCCAGCCTGGGGCAAAGGGAGAATTGCAGAAATCTTGAAAAAGTAGGGCCAGCACTGTAAATATTGAGTCTTTGCATAAACTTGATGTATTTGTCAAAAGTTAAAAAAAACTTATGAAATGCTTATAATTGTACTTCAGTATACCATTGAAACATCTGACTAAAAGATCTAAAAACACTGAAGCAGCAAACATTGTGAAAACCAAAATTTGTGTCAGTATCAAAACTTTTGGTCAGGACTATACAGTATGTGTCTGAATGCTTAACATATGATGCCATCATAGATTAGTAATTATTTTGCCCAGATCTATTTTGATGCTGCCAGGTCCTGTTGTGGATGGGATAACCATGAAAAGAACTACAGTTACCATGATTCCTCTTCCTCTCACAGACACTGCTCCTATTTATAGCTGCCTGTGTGGCTCTTGTTACGATGTGTAAGGTAATGCTGTAATTTCTCACTGTCTTCACACACAATACAGATCCGCTACTAAGACTCTGCTCTGCTATTCTACTGCTCACTTACTCTGCACTATCTGCTTTCCAGCATGAGAAACACCCCCCCCCCCCCCCCTCAAGAGACAGTTAGGGAGGGGGGAGAGCTGGGGAAATAAGATGCATGTGACGTGTGGAGTCCTATACTGCAGGTAGGGGGAGAGGGGAGATAACCATGTGTACAGGAGATCGCACATGCAAAAGAAAAACGCAAGAAGCATGGTCATGTGAATAAATGTGGGACTGGCTTACAGGGACATTTCAGCTACAGACAGCACACAGTTAACAATGACAATATACTGTAATACATTATTTTTGCAGTGTATTGTACCAGCGATCTAACAATCGCTGGTTCAAATCGCCTAAGGGGACTATTAAAAACTTTTTAAACGAAAAAGCAAAAAATGGCTTCACTCCAAAGTGGTTAATATATAACAAAATATTACTTTCAAGAAAGGCATCCAGGCCCCTTTTCAACTCTTTCAACAAATTAACCATGACTCCTGTGGCAGAGTTTCATAGTCTAACTGCTCTTACAGTAAATAATCCCTTTCTATGATGACGGTGAAACCTTCTTTCCTCTAGACATATTGGATACCCCCTTGCCATGGTTATAAGCTTAAAGAGGCTCTGTCACCAGATTTTGCAACCCCTATCTGCTATTGCAGCAGATAGGCGCTGCAATGTAGATTACAGTAACGTTTTTATTTTAAAAAAACGTGCATTTTTGGCCAAGTTATGACCATTTTTGTAGTTATGCAAATGAGGCTTGCAAAAGTCCAAGTGGGTGTGTTTAAAAGTAAAAGTCCAAGTGGGCGTGTATTATGTGCGTACATCGGGGCGTTCTTACTACTTTTACTAGCTGGGCGTTCTGAAGAGAAGTATCATCCACTTCTCTTCAGAACGCCCAGCTTCTGCCAGATCACGCTGTGACGTCACTCACAGGTCCTGCATCGTGTCAGACGAGCGAGGACACATCGGCACCAGAGTCTACAGTTGATTCTGCAGCAGCATCAGCGTTTGCAGGTAAGTAGCTACATCAACTGAAGCCTCTGGTGCCGATGTGTCCTCGCTCGTCTGACACGATGCAGGACCTGTGAGTGATGTCACAGCGTGATCTGGCAGAAGCTGGGCGTTCTGAAGAGAAGTGGATGATACTTCTCAGAACGCCCAGCTAGTAAAAGTAGTAAAAACGCCCCGATGTACGCACATAATACACGCCCACTTGGACTTTTACTTTTAAACACACCCACTTGGACTTTTGCAAGCCTCATTTGCATAACTACAAAAATGGTCATAACTTGGCCAAAAATGCTCGTTTTTTTAAAAATAAAAACGTTACTGTAATCTACATTGCAGCGCCTATCTGCTGCAATAGCAGATAGGGGTTGCAAAATCTGGTGACAGAGCCTCTTTAAGAATAAATAGATAAATTTACAGATCACAATTATTGACTTTTGCTATGTTTGTACAGAGTAATTAGGTCACCGTCTTTTTTTTCCCATAACCCAAATTATGATCTAAGTACTGCAGTCCAACCATTGCATTTATTACCTTGGCTGCCACTCCAGCTCTGTCTGTCTTATACTCTGGTGTCCAAAACTCTACACAATATTCCATATGCAATAGCTATAGGCGTGCAAATGTAGCAGTCACAACTGACTCTTATGCCCTTATGCCACATAAAAAGGCAACAGGAATATATATATATATATATATATATATATATATATATATATATATACACTACCGTTCAAAAGTTCCATGAAAACTCGCACTTATATTTATCAAATGAGTTGCAAAATGACTAGAAAATATAGTCAAGACATTGACAAGGTTAGAAATAATGATTTTTATTTGAAATAATAATTTTCTCCTTCAAACTTTGCTTTCGTCAAAGAATGCTCCATTTGCAGCAATTACAGCATTGCAGACCTTTGGCATTCTAGCTGTTAATTTGCTGAGGTAATCGGGAGAAATTTCACCCCATGCTTCCAGAAGCCCCTCCCACAAGTTGGATTGGCTTGATGGGCACTTCTTGCGTACCATACGGTCAAGCTGCTCCCACAACAGCTCTATGGGGTTGAGATCTGGTGACTGCGCTGGCCACTCCATTACAGATAGAATACCAGCTGCCTGCTTCTTCCCTAAATAGTTCTTGCATAATTTGGAGGTGTGCTTTGGGTCATTGTCCTGTTGTAGGATGAAATTGGCTCCAATCAAGCGCTGTCCACAGGGTATGGCATGGCGTTGCAAAATGGAGTGATAGCCTTCCTTATTCAAAATCCCTTTTACCTTATAAAAATCTCCCACTTTACCAGCACCAAAGCAACCCCAGACCATCACATTACCTCCACCATGCTTGACAGATGGCGTCAGGCACTCTTCCAGCATCTTTTCAGTTGTTCTGCATCTCACAAATGTTCTTCTGTGTGATCCAAACACCTCAAACTTCGATTCGTCTGTCCATAACACTTTTTTCCAATCTTCCTCTGTCCAATGTATGTGTGCTTTTGCCCATATTAATCTTTTCCTTTTATTAGCCAGTCTCAGATATGGCTTTTTCTTTGCCACTCTGCCCTGAAGGCCAGCATCCCGGAGTCGCCTCTTCACTGTAGACGTTGACACTGGCGTTTTGCGGGTACTATTTAATGAAGCTGCCAGTTGAGGACCTGTGAGGCGTCTATTTCTCAAACTAGAGACCCTAATGTACTTGTCTTGTTGCTCAGTTGTACAGCGGGGCCGCCCACTTCTCTTTCTACTCTGGTTAAAGCCTGTGTGTGCTGTCGTCTGAAGGGAGTAGTACACACCGTTGTAGGAATTCTTCAGTTTCTTGGCAATTTCTCGCATGGAATAGCCTTCATTTCTAAGAACAAGAATAGACTGTCGAGTTTCACATGAAAGCTCTCTTTTTCTAGCCATTTTGAGAGTTTAATCGAACCCACAAATGTAATGCTCCAGATTCTCAACTAGCTCAAAGGAAGGTCAGTTTTATAGCTCCTCTAAACAGCAAAACTGTTTACAGCGGTGCTAACATAATTGCACAAGGGTTTTCAAGTATTTTCTAATCATCCATTAGCCTTCTAACACAGTTAGCAAACACAATGTACCATTAGAACACTGGAGTGATGGTTGCTGGAAATGGGCCTCTATACACCTATGTAGATATTGCATTAAAAACCAGACGTTTGCAGCTAGAAGTCATTTAGCACATTAACAATGTATAGAGTGTATTTCTGATTAATTTAATGTTATCTTCATTGAAAAAAACTGTGCTTTTCTTTAAAAAATAAGGTAATTTCTAAGTGACCCTAAACTTTTGAACGGTAGTGTATATATCTATATATATGGCAAAAAAAGTAGAGGCAGCGCTCCAAATTGCTATAGCAATTTGGAGTGCTGCCTTTACTTTTTTGCCATTTGAATTTTCCGGACACGTAGCCTGAGTCAGGGAGGATTTGCTGCACCCGACTACAGAAGCTGTGCAGCTTTCTTTTTTTATTTGCTATATATATATATATATATATATATATATATATATATATATATATATATATATATATATATAAATATATATATATATATATATATATATATATATATATATATATATATATATATATATATATTATAATTTGACATAGTAACGTGCAACATTTTTAGGCATTTGTGGGAAAAATGCTGCAAAGTAGCAAAGTAAGAATGCTTTCGAAAATAGAAGTGTTAATAGTTTTTTTATTTTTTGTCAATTAATACAATAGAAGGTGACTGAACAGAAGAAATTTCTAAATCAAATCAATATTTGGTGTGACCACCCCTTGCCTTCAAAGCAGCATCCATTATTCTAGGTACACTTAAACACAGTTTTTGAAGTGACTCAGCATGGAGGTTGTTCCAAACTTCTTGGAGAACTAACCACAGATATTCTGTAGATGTAGGCTTCCACAAATCCTTCTGTCTCTTCATGTAATCCGAGACCGACTCGATGATGTTTAGATCAGGGCTCTCTGGGGATCATATCATCACTTCCAGGGCTCCTTGTTCTTCTTTACGCTGAAGATAGTTCTTAATGACATTTGGTGTATGTTTGGAGTCGTTGTCCTGCTGCAGAATGAATTTGGAGCCAATCAGAAGCCTCCCTGATGGTATTGCATGATAGATAAGTATCTGCCTCTATTTCTCAGCATTGAGGACACTATTAATCCAGACCAAATTCCCAACTCGATTTGCTGAAATGCAGCCCCAAACCTGCAAGGAACCTTCCACCATACTTCCCTGTTGCCTTCAGACATTCATTATTGTACGGCTCTTCAGTTTTTCAGCGATCATCTGTGTTCTGTTACAGCCAAATATTTAACATTTGGACTCATCAGTTCGGAGCACCTGCTGCCATTTTTCTGCACCCCAGTTTCTATGTTTTCATACATAGTTGAGTTGATTGGCCGCGTTTCCACATTGAAGGTATGGCTTCTTGGCTACAATTCTTTCATGAAGACCACTTCTGGCCAGAATCTGCGAACAGTAGATGGGTGTCCTTGGGTTCCATTGGTTTCTGCCAGTTCTGAGCTGATGGCACCTCTGGAAATTTTCAGATTTTGAAAGAAAGCAAGCATGATGTGACTTTGATTTGCTGCACTAAGTTTTATTGGCTGTACACTACATCTGTGGTCCTCATCGCTGTCCGTTTCTTTGTGCTTCTTGAAAAGAGATTAAACAGCACGTCTTGAAACCCCAGTCTGCTTTGAAATCTTTGCCTGGGATAGGCCTTGGTGATACAGTATACAGATGTAGCCGTCTTTACCTTGACTTTTAACACGTTAACCCCTTCCCGACATATGACATACAGTTACGTCATAATCGGGTAGGGGAAGTATGGAGCGGGCTCACGGAGTGAACCCGCTCCATATGATGCGGTTGTCGGCTGTATATTACAGCCGACACTTCAGAGTAAAGAGTGGCATTGTGTCCGAGCGCGATCCCGCTCGTTTAACTCGTTAAATGCTGCGGTCAATAGCGACCACAGCATTTAAATTGTTAGAAAGAGGGGGGCGGCTCCCTCTAACAGCTCATCGTGCCCCCCCCGCAATGCAATCGCGGGGGGGGCGATGGTTGCTATGGCTTAATGAAGGCCCACAGGTTCATGCACCGCTCCCACACAGACCAAAACGAAGCTCGTTCGCAGAGCGAAATCCGGCGCCATTTTCATGTGGACCGGAAGCCGTGGCCGGACAGTAAGATGACGTCTTCCGGTCGCGGCTTCCTGCCATATGTTCAAGGAAACGTGCTGTGCTCAGTCTTGCCAAGGTGGACCTGTGACATGAAACTATCTTCCACAACCTCACCTTTGTACCAGAGTTTGGCTGTCCCTCACCCAGTTTTAAGACTCCTACACAGCTGTTTCTATTACAGTTAATGACTGTGTTTCGACCTACATATGAAAATGATGATCATTATCACCTGTTTGGTATAATTGGTTAATAATACACCTGACTATAATCCTACTAAATCCAGGACTTTGTGCAAGTGTACCTAGAAGAATTGATGTTATTTTGAAGACAAAGGGTGGTCACAACAAATTTTGATTTAGATTTATCTTCTGTTCATTCACTATGTATTTTATTAATTGAAATAAAACAAATAACACTTCTATTTTTTAAAGCATTCCTACCTGTTTTTTTAGTTAAAAATTTTTTATATCATTTTTAATAGCTTTGCTGTCACAACCAGCTGTCAAACCATGTGTTTTCTTATCTCAACACTGCATCACGTACAAAAACACCTAGAATCCTCATCCCGGGAACTTATATCACCATAAGATATGAAGATAAGCTACAATGCATTGTTTGTAATTTTTAGTTTATAGAAAAGTCTCATAAAGTTTGACATTATAACATTTCTCTTTTTTATTCATTCTATTTGAATATACATTAGTTCTACACAACACATTGGCCATGTCATACATATGAATGGACACCAGATGTCAGCCTTGTACTTTGCAAAAAAAAAAAATGAAGCTAAAAAGACAGCAGCATGCAGTATCAATAATTGTATGCCTTCCCTTTTAGTTACATTAGTGTAATATATTCCAAACATTGATGTAATGATGGCTGACATTTTTTTTGCGCAAGCTAGTGTCTGATCTAGTATTTCAGCTGGTCCACTCCTACACTAATAGAAAAATTATGTAAATCTGCATACATTGTGCAATAAAGTATATACAATATTAGAATTTCTTGTCGCATCTCATAGCATTTAAAATTCAAGAGGAACCACTACAAAAATACAATAAAGGCCAGTCTTAGACCTCCTTTTAGTTTGGCTGAGCTTTAGTGTCTGTTATTATATCCTCAATGCAGGGACCTCCCATGGCTATACTGAACTGTATAGAGTTTACAATAGATATTTGTGGTGGACTACGTCTGGTTCAGTGGAACTAAAAAAGTTCCTGTCTCTTGGACAGACTGTGGTCTTTGGGGACCCTGTGTCACTCCTTACAATATAGTGAATTAATTTACTACATAAGGCCCCATGCACACGACCGTAAAAACTCCCGTAATTACGGGCCGTAATTAAGGCCCTTAATTACGGGCCCATAGACTTCTGTTGGCCACGGGTAGCTCCCTGTATGCTTAAAGGGAAGGTGCCCGTGTCGTTGAAAAAGATAGAACAGGTCCTATTTTAGGCCGTAATTACGGCACGGGCAGGCCCATAGAAGTCTATGGGGCTCCCGTAATTACGGGTGGCTACGTGTGTGCACCCGTAATTACGGGAGTGTTGCTAGGCGACATCAGTAAATAGTCACTGTCTAGGGTGCTGAAAGAGTTAAACGATCGTCAGTAACTGTTTCAGCACCCTGGACAGTGGCTACCGATCACAATATAGATAAAGCTGTAAAAAAAAAAAAATACGTTCATACTTACCCAGAACTCCCTGCTTCTTCCTCCAGTCCAGCCTCCTGGGATGACGTTACAGCCCATGTGACCGCTGCAGCCAATCACAGGCCAATCACTGGCTGCAGCGGTCACATGGACTGCCGCGTCATCCAGGGAGGTCGGACAGGTGGTCAAGAGAGGGACGCGTCACCAAGACAACGGCCGGGTAAGTATGAATTTCTTTTACTTTTATTACGGAAAGGGCTGAACCTTCTCTCTATCCTGCACTGAGAGAGAGAAGGGCTGCCGATTAGTGCAGTGCAATTTTGCAGCCAAAAACGTGCCCGTAAATACGGGTGGAATACGGGTGACACCGGACCCGTATTTACAGGCACTGGTCCGTAAATACTGGTGCAATACGGGTCGAATACGTGTGACCAACGACCCGTATTTACGCCAGTATTTACGGGTGGACAAAAATACGGTTGTGTGCATGGGGCCTAAGGTAGTGTTAAAAAAAAAAAAAAAAAAGTCCACCTATTATATTAAATCGATGTCTTGCCCTGTAAAGGCCATATACAGTGGGACTATCTTATTGTGAGTCTGGAAAAAAAGTGTAACTTGCTCTAGGGGAGAATATATCCATAGACAAGGAGTCTGATGGAGCCCGTACTTCTGCACACGGAGGCATTAAGCACTGTTGTACCCGCTCCATGCCATTGTGCATAAAGTAGAAAAAGGCACAATGTCAACTAGTCTAAATTATCATTCTACAGTGTCAAGAAAGGACAAGAAACACCTATGAAGTACAGATGTGTCCTTCCTCACGTTGCCGCGTATCTCAACATATTCTGAGATGTGTGGCGTGAGATGACCAGCTTTGGGGAGGGGGAGTGCATTTGTGATACTCTGTCAGAAGATGTCTGTGTGGCCACCCAGTGGTTATGATGTGTATTGCAGTTTGTCAAGGGTTTTTCTAACATGTCACGATATTGCATTCAATTATACTCATGAGAAATTTAGAGTGCTTAACAAAATTCAAGCAAAGGTAAGAGTGGACAAATCTGTAGGTGCCAATTTTTCTCAGTTTAGGGGATTGCCAGATACGAAAATCATAATTAATCAGTGAATCAACAACTATTCTCCAGCAATATAATACAGATAAATGGTAATATTACATATTTCTAGAAATACACCCCCCTGACACTATTACATTAATTTAAATAGTCAACTATAACAACCTCCCCTGGCCGAGAGTTTCATAGTCTCACTGCTCTTACAGTAAAAAAAAACAATGTATTTTTCCTTTAGGTGTTGTGAGTGCCCCCTTATTGTTACTGGCCTAGGTATGAAAGGGTCTCTGTATATGCCTTTAAGGGCATGACCACACGTGGCGGATTTCCTCCGCAACTGTCCGCATCAATACCGCACCTAATCCGGGTTGCGGATTACGGCTGCGGATCTGCCCAAAATGTGCAGTAAATTGATGCGGACTAGCTGCTGCGGACTGCGGGAAAAGTGCTTCCCTTCTCTCTATCAGTGCAGGATAGAGAGAAGGGACAGCACTTTCCCTAGTGAAAATAAACGAATTTCATACTTACCGGCCGTTGTCTTGGTGACGCGTCCCTCTTTCGGCATCCAGCCCGACCTCCCTGGATGACGCGGAAGTCCATGTGACCACTGCAGCCTGTGATTGGCTGCAGCCGTCACTTAGACTGAAGCGTCATCCTGGGAAGCCGGACTGGAGACAGAAGCAGGGAGTTCTCGGTAAGTATGAACTTCTATTTTTTTACAGGTTGCTGTATATTGGGATCGGTAGTCACTGTCCAGGGGGCAGAAACAGTTACTCCCGATCGCTTAACTCTTTCAGCACCCTGGACAGTGACTATTTACTGACGTCTCCTAGCAACGCTCCCGTAATTCCGGGAGCCCCATTGACTTCCTCAGTCTGGCTGTAGACCTAGAAATACATAGGTCCAGCCAGAATGAAGAAATGTCATGGCAAAAAAGCAAGACGCATCCGCAGCACACATAACATGTGCATGACAGCTGCGGACTTCATTGCGGAACTTAGAATCTCCATTGAAGTCAATGGAGAAATTCCGCCATGAGTCCGCAACCAGTCCGCCACTGCTCCGCAACAGACAGAGCATGCTGCGGGCACCAAATTCCGCTCCGCAGCCTATGCTCCGCAGCGGAATTTTACGCATCGTCTAAACGAACACTTCTAAATAGAAGTGGAAGTCAATGCAGAAACGGCTGCGGATTAACGCTGCGGAGTGTCCGCAGCGGAATTCAAGTGAAATTCCGCCACGTGTGAACCCAGCCTAATAGTAATATGAATTCAATTATCAATAAATCTTTTTGTTGTTTTTTTATTTTGTTCATAAGCGTAATTTCTGCGTCCCCGTTTCCTTAATTACTTTAGCTGCTGCCTCTGAGCCCATTCCAGATCAACTCTTAGTCACCAAGTTTCAACATATAATATATTTATAAGGGAAGGTACGTCAGTTTGGAAAAGTTTAGAACCGTTTAATGGCAATGTGTAATAATTCTAGCTGCCACTAGAGGGCTCCCTTGTGAAGAGAATCATTCCTGCATTGCCATTGCACAGAGAAAGTTTATTTTATAATACAATCGGTGATTTGGTTGTCTTTTTTTCTGTCAGACTCCACTGAAACAAAATTGATTTACAATGAATATTATTTTCATTCTGCTCCTCCAAAAGACCATTGTTTAAATCACAGAATGGCATGTTAGCAGCGAGTCGGACAAAGCAAACAGAAAAAAAACTATTATAGCTTAATCGTTCTATCTTTCAGTGTGAAATGGTTTCATCAAGATTATATTACCAATAATCACTCTTTGATTTGTCTTAAATTATTCGTAAAATGTTAACTAACATCATGCGGCTCTTTTCTGTCTTTTTATTATGTACTGAAAATTCTACAGTGAAACAAATAGTTGTTTAAAATTTAGGGCCAGAATTATTTCTCATAGCATTAAAGTTTATAGCCTGAAGCCTATTATGTTTCCAGAGGAACGGTGGTGCGGCTCGTACATGAAATCTGGATTAAACGAAGTAGAAAAGGGAAGGTAATTCTAGATGGAACCAAGTGTACCTGAATCTTGTACAGCCCAAAGAAACGACAGTATATACGGTATATCTGTGCCATAGAGAGAAGCTGTCGCTTTGTTATGTTCAGACGTAGCAGAAGTTTGTTGACAAAAATCGGACAAAAAAAAACCTATTCTGATCTGTTCCATTTAACTTAATGGAACTTTCACAAATTCACGTGCCAGCTGCAGAAACAACCCTATTTAGATAAATGAACAGATGTTCAAATTTTCAGCAAAAAAATCTTCCCCGTGTTACTGCACCCTTGCGGTTTTGTACAAATTGGAGCTGTAAGGTCGGGTTCCCAAATAGCGTAAACGCTGTGGAATTTCCGCAACGAAATTCTCTGTATATAGTAGCAGCAAAGTGGATGAGATTTTGAAAATCTCATACCCACTCTGCGGAAAAAGAATGCAGCAAAACCTTTAACAAATTGACCTGCGGTGCGGAATTTAAATCCGTAGAATGTCAACTTATGCTGCATTTTCGTTGCTTTTCTGTTGCAGGTTTTACCCATTGAATTCAATGGGGATGCAAATCCCGCAACAAATAGTCAAGTGTTGCGACTTATGAGGCGGAATCGCAGTGATTCCGCAGCAAAAATAGGAACTGGGAGGAAAACAAATTATGCTTACCCAGAACTCCCTGCTTCTTCCTCCAGTCCGGCCTCCTGAGATGACATTTCATCCCATGTGACAAATCCAGCCAATCACAGGCTGTGGCGGTCTCATGGGCTGCAGCATCATCCAGGGAGACCGGACGTCAAGGGAGGGACGCGTCACCATGGCAACAGCCGTGATAAGTATAAAAGTAAAAAAGTTTTTTTTGTGTTGCGGTTTTTCGGACGGAATGTTGTGCGAGTTCCAGTTCGGATACACTGCGTTGTGGAAACCCGGCCTAATACAGGCAGGTGCATGAGGACTAGGGCTGGATTCACACATCGCGTATTTGTGAAATACCACAACAAAGTAGAAGTATTTCACTGAAACATTACCATGGACAGGGATAGTGTGCGGTTAAAACATAACATTCAATGCCACAAGAATAAAAAAAAAATACCTCTATCCTCTGGAACAAACATAAATTGAAATTCTATAGATTTTATATATGAAGATTATTCCTCACACACGAAGTGTGAGGACAGTCACAGTAGTGGGAATGTTCTACAGACTGGATTTAGCTGTTTTGGTCAATCCTGATAGCCCACTGCACTTGAAAGCCTCAACAGACGTACTTGTATTTCTCTGTCTGTCTATATGAATTCTGTCTTTCCCTAATAGTGGAAAGACGGGGGAGATGATAACTGATAGATTAGAGGCAAGTCTAAATACAAACATCTGGCCAATAATTAAACTATCTGGCTATACCCTATTATAGCCACAAAGTACAATGTTAGGCTTCGTTCACATCTGCGCAAGGGCTCCGTTCCGACGTTCCGTCTGAGCTTTCCGTCAGAACGGAGCCCTGACAGACACAAACGGAAACCGTTGTTTTCTGTTTCTATCACCATTTATTTCAATGGTGTCGGATCCGGTGCCAATGGTTTCCGTTTGTCTCCGTTATACACGGGTTCCAGCATTTTGACGGAATCAATGCCGTAGTCGACTACGCTATTCATTCCATCAAAATTACGGAAACCATTGGCACCGAATCCATCACCATTGAAATCAATGGTGATGGAAATGGAAACCTACAGTTCCGTTTGTGTCAGTCAGGCTCCATTCTGACGGAAAGCTCAGACGGAACGTCGGAGTGGAGCCCTAACGCATATGTGCACGAAGCCTAAGTGAAAGGGGTTTTAATAAACCCCATTTACTCACAGTGTACAAAATCAGCAGTGGATTCGAGACTTGCTATACATTTTTAAATCTGCAGCATGCCCTTTCTTATGCGGAAATGCGACAGATTTTTACTGTGGATTTTATTCATTGCTATGCAAAGAGTGAAATCTACAGCTATTTCCGCACCAAAATTCAAAACGAAATCCGCATGTAACCCATGCAGCTTTAAGGGCATGGCCAGACGTGGCGGATTTCCTCTTGAATTCCGCAGCGGACACTCCGCAGCGTTAATCCGCAGCGGAGCCGTTTCTCCATTGACTTCCACTTTTATTTAGCAGTGTTCCTTTAGACGATGCGTAAAATTCCGCTGCGGAGCATAGGCTGCGGAGCGGAATTTGGTGTCCGCAGCATGCAATGGCTGTTGCGGAGTTGTGGCGGACTGGTTGCGCACTCATGGCGGAATTTCTCCATTGACTTCAATGGAGAGTCAAAATTCCGCAATGAAGTCCGCAGATGTTATGTGTGCTGCGGATGCGTCTTGCTTTTTTGACATGACATTTCTTCTTTCTGGCTGGACCTATGTATTTCTAGGTCTACAGCCAGACTGAGGAAGTCAATTACGGGAGCGTTGCTAGGCGACGTCAGTAAATAGTCACTGTCCAGGGTGCTGAAAGACTTAAGCTCTAACTGTTTCTGCACCCTGGACAGTGACTACCGATCCCAATATACAGCAACCTGTAAAAAAAATAGAAGTTCATACTTACCGAGAACTCTCTGCTTCTGTCTCCAGTCCGGCTTCCCAGGGTGACGTTTCAGTCTAAGTGACGGCTGCAGCCAATCACAGGCCAATCACAGGCTGCAGCGGTCACATGGACTGACGCGTCATCCAGGGAGGTCGGGCTGGATGCCGAAAGAGGGACGCGTCACCAAGACAACGGCCGGAAAGTATGAAATTTGTTTACTTTCACTAGGGAAAGGGCTGTCCCTTCTCTCTATCCTGCACTGATAGGGTATGTTCACACGAGGGCGTCCGTAACGGCTGAAATTACGGGGATGTTTCAGCCTGAAAACATCCCCGTAATTTCAGCCGTAACGGCATGTGCAGGCGCTTGAACGCTGCGTCAATTACGGACGTAATTGGCGCTGCTATTCATTGGAGTCAATGAATAACGGCTCCAATTACGGCCAAAGAAGTGACAGGTCACTTCTTTGACGCGGGCGTCTATTTACGCGCCGTCTTTTGACAGCGGCGCGTAAATTACGCCTCGTGTGAACAGACAAACGTCTGCCCATTGCTTTCAATGGGCAGATGTTTGTCAGCGCTATTGAGGCGCTATTTTCGGACGTAATTCGGGGCAAAAACGCCCGAATTACGTCCGTAAATAGGCCGTGTGAACATACCCATAGAGAGAAGGGAAGTACTTTCACCGCAGTCCGCAGCAGCCAGTCCGCATCAATTTACTGCACATTTTTGGCAGATCCGCCGCAGAATCTGCAACGCAGATTCTGTGCGGCATTGATGCGGACAGTTGCGGAGGAAATCCGCCACGTGTGGGCATGCCCAAATGGTGGATTTTGGTCATGATTTCCTCTGTGTTAATTACTTTAAAAGGCTTAGTCTCACCTGCAAATACTGAAATTATACTCTGTAAACCCTCTACAAGGTCATTAAAGGGGTTTGCCCATCAGGGACATTTCTCTGTTGCCGCTGCCACTTGTAGTTTTCGACCATGTAATCAGAATACAGCGTAGCTCGCTGAGATATGCTATTTTTACCATAACTCCCATAGAAGTGAATGACAGTTACTTGGTCAAAACTTAAAAGTGGCAGCGGCAAAAGAGAAAGGTACAACGGGGTTTAGGGGGCCCTGTTATAGAAATAGGTACAGGTCCCAGAGGTGGGACACGTGTCTATCTGACATTTATGGCATATCCTGTGGATATGCCATAAATGTCCCTGATGGGCAAACCCCTTTAATACACATATTAAAAAGAAGAGGGCCCAATACTGACCCCTGTGGAGCCCCAATGGTAACTGTGACCCACTCTGAGGATTTATCATTAATAACCACCCTCTGTTTTATATCACCGAGCCAGTTGTTGACGCAATTACACATATTTTACCCCAGTCCCAGGATTTTAATTTTATGTATCAACCTTTAATGCGGCACAGAATCAAATGCCTTTGAAAAGTCTAGATACACATTTTTGCAGATGACACCAAGCTATGTAATATAGTTCAGACTATGGAAGATGTTCATGAATTACAGGCAGATTTAAACAAACTAAGTGTTTGGGCGTCCACTTGGCAAATGAAGTTTAATGTAGATAAATGTAAAGTTATGCATCTTGGTACCAACAACCTGCATGCATCATATGTCCTAGGGGGCGCTACACTGGCGGATTCACTTGTTGAGAAGGATCTGGGTGTACTTGTAAATCATAAACTCAATAACAGCATGCAGTGTCAATCAGCTGCTTCAAAGGCCAGCAGGATATTGTCGTGTATTAAAAGAGGCATGGACTCGCGGGACAGGGATGTAATAATGCCACTTTACAAAGCATTAGTGAGGCCTCATCTAGAATATGCAGTTCAGTTCTGGGCTCCAGTTCATAGAAAGGATGCCCTGGAGTTGGAAAAAATACAAAGAAGAGCAACGAAGCTAATTAGGGGCATGGAGAATTTAAGTTATGAGGAAAGATTGAAAGAATTAAACCTATTTAGCCTTGAAAAAAGAAGACTAAGGGGGGACATGATTAACTTATATAAATATATTAATGGCACATACAAAAAATATGGTGAAATCCTGTTCCTTGTAAAACCCCCTCAAAAAACAAGGGGGCACTCCCTCCGTCTGGAGAAAAAAAGGTTCAAGCTGCAGAGGCGACAAGGCTTCTTTACAGTGAGAACTGTGAATTTATGGAATAGCCTACCGCAGGAGCTGGTCACAGCAGGGACAGTAGATGGCTTTAAAAAAGGGTTAGATAATTTCCTAGAACAAAAAAATATTAGCTCCTATGTGTAGAAATTTTTTCCTTCCCTTTTCCCTTCCCTTGGTTGAACTTGATGGACATGTGTCTTTTTTCAGCCGTACTAACTATGTAACTATGTAACATCCACAGCCTTTCCCAGGTCCAGTCTAGAACTTACCTCCTCATAGAAGCTGATCAGATTGGTTTGACAGGACCGATCCCTCATAAACCCGTGCTGATGCTGCGATAACAGTTTATTTTCATTAAGATTCCCTCAATATTTCTACTGATACCCTCAAATATTCTACCCACAATGGAGGTTGAACTTACAGGCCTTTCGTTTCCGGGCTCACTTTTTGACCCCTTTTTTAATATTGACACCATATTTGCTGTGCGCCAGTCCTGTGGATCAGACCCAGTCATGATAGAATCCTTAAATATTAGAAAGAAGGGTCTATCACGGTACTTAATTCCTGCAGAACACGGGGGTGTGTACCATCCGGACCCGGTGATTTGTCTATTTTAGTATTTTTAGGGCAGCACTGCACTTCTTGCTATGTTGAGCAGGTGACATTTTAGGTAGAAATAATTATTTTTTCCTTAATGATGTCGTCTGACATTGGATTTTCCTGTGTAGAAGGCGTTCAATAGATTTGACTTTTTCTCATCCTCCTCCACCATAACACCCAAATTATTATTGAGAGGGCCAACACTTTTAGTTTTCAGTTTCTTATTTTATGTATTTGAAAAATATTTGAGATATTTCTACTTTCTTTGGAAATGAGTCTCTGCCTTTGTTTTTTGCACAACGTTCACTACTGTCTTGGCTTTAGTAGTTTGAACGCTTTCTTTTTATCATTTCTTGCCTCCCTTAGGGCATGCCCCCACGTGGCGGATTTCCTCCGCAACTGTCTGCATCAATGCCGCACCTAATCCGGGTTGCGGATTACGCTGCGGATCTGCCCAAAATGTGCAGTAAATTGATGCGGACTAGCTGCTGCGGACTGCGGAAAAAGTGCTTCCCTTCTCTCTATCAGTGCAGGATAGAGAGAAGGGACAGCACTTTCCCTAGTGAAAGTAAACGAATTTCATACTTACCGGCCGTTGTCTTGGTGACGTGTCCCTCTTTCGGCATCCAGCCCGACCTCCCTGGATGACGCGGCAGTCCATGTGACCGCTGCAGCCTGTGATTGGCTGCAGCCGTCACTTAGACTGAAACGTCTTCCTGGGAAGCCAGACTGGAGACAGAAGCAGGGAGTTCTCGGTAAGTATGAACTTCTATTTTTTTACAGGTTGCTGTTTATTGGGATCGGTAGTCACTGTCCAGGGTGCAGAAACAGTTACTGCCGATCGCTTAACTCTTTCAGCACCCTGGACAGTGACTATTTACTGACTTCTCCTAGCAATGCTCCCGTAATTCCGGGAGCCCCATTGACTTCCTCAGTCTGGCTGTAGACCTAGAAATACATAGGTCCAGCCAGAATGAAGAAATGTCATGTTAAAAAAGCAAGACGCATCCGCAGCACACATAACATGTGCATGACAGCTGCGGACTTCATTGCGGAATTTAGAATCTCCATTGAAGTCAATGGAGAAATTCCGCCATGAGTCCGCAACCAGTCCGCCACTGCTCCGCAACAGACAGAGCATGCTGCGGACACCAAATTCCGCTCCGCAGCCTATGCTCCGCAGCGGAATTTTACTCAACGTCTAAACGAACACTTCTAAATTAAAGTGGAAGTCAATGGAGAAACGGCTCCGCTGCGGATTAACGCTGCGAGAGTGTCCGCAGCGGAATTCAAGTGAAATTCCGCCACGTGTGAACCCAGCCATACTGTTTTATTTAACCACATCGGTTTGATCCTTATTTCCATAAGGTATATATTTTTCACAGGACATATTTAAGAGGCTTTTAAAAAATGTCCAATTTAGTTTGTGTATTTTTATTTTTGAGAACATTGTCCCAGTTTATGCCCTGAAGGTCATCCCTTAGCCCATGAAAATTGGCCTTTCTGAAGTCTAGTGTTTTTGTAGGTACTCTAAAAAACATTTTATTAACGGATACATAAAAACTTATTATGGTGTGATCACTATCCCCAAACTGTACTTTTGATATCCTGTCCGGCCTGTTGGTTGGCATTGTCCTGGTGATGTAAGGCTTGCATGCAGCTGATCGGTCATGGAAACCCATCCCATGAAGCTCTTAGCGCACAGTTTTTGTGCTGATGTTAATGCCAAAGGAGGTTTGGAGCTCTGCAGTTATTGAGTCAGTAGAGCGTTGGCGACTTTTATGCACTATGCTCCTCAGCACTCGGCGACCCCGCTCTGGAACTTTACATGGTCTGCTACTTTGTGGTTCATATACCACTCACCATGGAGTGTGGATCATCTAGGAGGGAAGAAATTTTGCGAACTGACTTGTCACAACGGTGGCATCCTACTACAGTACCACGCTTGAATTTAGTGATCTCTGGAAAACCACCCATTTTCTCCACAAATTTTTGAAAAGACGACTGCATGGCGAGGTGCTCGATTTTATACACCTGCGGCAATGGGACTGAATGAAATGCCTGCATTCAATGATTAAGGAATGTGTGGCAATACTGTGTGTGTGTGTGTGTGTGTGTGTGTGTGTGTGTGTGCGTGCGTGTGCTTGTGCGTGTGCGTACAGAAGTAGTTGTGGACAAAATTCTTCCCAACCTTTCCTGAGGCTCACCTAGAATACTGCTATGGGAGTTTGTTCCAGTACGGTATAAAGCAGTGGATTTTGGAGAACCTTTCGTTTCCTCAGTTGGGTCTGGGGGGTTCCAGGTAATGGTGGGGAAACGTGTGCCATCTGCAGCCATACGGTGGATACTGCTCATTAACTCTCTGTTATTATTGGCTAAAGCGTTACCAAAATGTGGGTCTTACATGAATATTAATAATGTTGGCTGGGCAAGGACTATCTTTGCAAATAATGCTATAGTCCTAGTTTTATAATCTTAACTTGTAGCAGGTATTTAATGAAAAAATATTGCCACACATTGTGTAATAAGCTGTTTCCTTTTGTTTTTTTCTTATTTACCACTATCCTATGATAGTCGTTAATAAATAATGAGTATAATAAGGTTTCCACAGTTAAAAATACAGGAACCTTCTTTGAGGGGCGTAGCTAGGTAATGGCCGGCAGGGCATTTGCCTCAGAGGCTTGTGCCGGGCCGGACTCCACCAAGCCACTCTATCTTGGTAAGGCTATTTAGATACAGGGCTTCGGCAGTGAACCGATTGTAAGCTCCCCGTTAAGGACAGATGATCTACGCCTCTGCCTGTTTTGTCTGTATGTTGCTTACAGTACAAAATCCATTCTATCTTAGGCTGGGGCTCTATGACGACATATCGCACGCCATGTGTTGGAATGTGATTCATGGTATAGCGGGAGAGACTTCAACTGTGTTTATGTGACCATTTCAAAAAATCTGACACTGTTGAGTAACAGACTCATGACATTGTATCCACGCATGCGATCCCATAGACTTAACATTGCAATGCCATTTACTGGGCACATGCATGTGTGTTCATTACACGCGTATAATCGCGGTGGCGCTCTGAACTTATCGGTGGGAAATTTATCTGTTATGATCTTGTGATGGACACACAGATTTACAAAAATCTCGGCAAAAACTACTCATGTAAATAAGGCTAGGGATCAATGGCAATAAAAGGTCATCCAAGATTTGCAGTAAAATTACGGTTAGAGCACAACCATGATACAATTTCAATGTTTCTCTATGGGAAAAAAGTTGCAAGTGATCTTGACATAGTCACGGTTTTTTGCGATGTTCGCAAGATCACTTTTTATCCCTTATAGGGAAGTGTTGAGGTCACAATAATGTCGCAATTGTTCTCATTGGTAACACTAGGTTTTCTAAACTTTATTATATTGTACTACCGTAGTAGATATCAAAACTCCCATTGTATAAACCAAAGCGTGTATGTGTGTTGGAACTTTTAAGGTCTGATAAGGAGGTTGGAGTTTCATAAGCTAGTCTTAAAGAAGTTGTCCAGTTTCCAAAAATTTATGTTATTTTTTAAATAAAAATTATAAAATGTTCCTATTTTCTGTATTTCTCTCCGCTTTCAAGATCTCTGCTTGCTGTTATTCAGTAGAAACATTTATTATCCTAATTATATATGTATATATATATATATATATATATATATATATATATATATATATACATATATATGTATATATATATATTTATATATACACACACACAAGCTCTGTCATACGTGGTTATTTCTGTCTGTTAGGATATGTTCACATGCTGCGTTGTTATTTTTCTGTATATATATATTTAAGAAATGGCTGGAAAAACATTTTACCTCTAATTGCTGCGGTTTTGTGCTGTGGTTGTTGTCAACGCAGTTTTTACAGGTCAAACATATTTTTAACATGTTTCACTTGTAAAAACTGCACGACCAACAACCACATCGTAAAACGCGTGTTTTTTTTTCAAATGCGTTTATTTTAATTTTTTTTAATTTTTTATTAGTGTGAGCCCAGCCTAACCTATTAGTATATAGTCCTAATTCCCACCTTTGTATTTGGTCAGAATCTTGCATCCATATTATAAATCTGAGACCAGTAGTGAATCCCAAATACAGAAAAATTATATTGGAAAGATTTATTTGTTTCTTTTCTCTGGTTTTGGCTTAAAAATACAAATGCAGAATACTGAGATAGACGCAGAAAACTTCATCAAAAACTGCATGTGTGAATCCTGCCTAACGCTGACACATTTTGGGGTTCTATGGGGATACAAATTTGATAGAACTATAATACAGTAAATTGCTGCTGTAAAGTACGCCTGTGTTTTGTCTGTCTGTCTGTCTGAAAGTGGCCTTAGAGCTCATGCACCCAATTGTATTATGGCAGCCAAAGAGGTGCATGAGGCCTCTACTGTACCTCGGTATGGAATCGCAGGCATACAGAGGTACAATTGTCCAAAAAACAGGTTCCATCCCATGCCATATATACGTAGGTATTCTCCCCTAGAAGCATTGATTCCCGGGGAGAATATCTCCATACAGTCTGTACAGCAGTGCTAGGGGGCCGTGCGGCTCTATACTAAGAAGTGGTACGGCCCCGGTGCTCTGCCATACAGGCTCCGTGCCGCCCGTGTGCATGAGTCCTTAGGGAAAGGGTTGGAAACCTCTTGTTAATGTCTGGTAGTGGCTGAGTCTGTGATTAGTACAATCTGATAGAGGTAAAGTGGAAGGTACATGATCGGAATGAAGCAGACGTGCAGTTAAAATTGGTCGATGGCAGTGTATAGACAAATGTAAAGAATATTTTGTCTGGCTCTACGACATATATTATTATCTTTGTCGTCTTCTGACATCAATAGTCCCGGCCATTAAAGATAAGAATATCCTTCACAGCTGTTCATACATTAATTCTCACCACTCACACATAATAGCAGAGGCAATTATAGCAGCAACAGTATTTAACTCCTTAAGGACCAGAAGAATTTTTCCTTTCAGAATTTTGACGTCTATTGTGGTCTTTTGTGAGGCTATTGTAGCTGTGTCAGTTTTTTTTCTTTTCTTTTTTTAATAATCAACACTAATAATCTCATAAATTCTTTTTGAATCTGGTCCGGCGATCAGCTGTTTGGCGCAGGTCTGGAAAACTGAAAGTGCTCGTGTTTCATGAATCGGCATGGTATGCCAGAGCAGGCGCTGCTTTCTACACATAGATGGGTGTCACAAGACCTTCATTTTGTTTCATCTTAATGGGGTTGTTTCTGCAGCATGTGCATGAATTTCTGCAAGCCCCATTCAGATGATGAGACAGTTGCAGAAGTTTCTGCAAACATATTCTCCAAAAAACAGTATGGGTATGTTCCATTGTGGCAATCACTTTTCAGTAGTCCTCTCATTTATCATCACAGATAGGGCAAAGCCCCACGTGGCGGAATTGCTCTGGAATTCCGCTGCGGACACTCTGCAGCGTTAATCCGCAGCGGACCCGTTTCTCCATTGCCTTCCACTTCTTTTTAGTAGGCTTCGTTTAGACAGGGCGGAAAATTCAGCTGCGGAGCATAGGCTGCGGTGCGGAATTTGGTGTCCGCAGCATACAATGGATGTTGCGGACCTGTGGCGGACTGGTTGCGGACTCATGGCGGAATTTCTCCATTGACTTCAATGGAGATTCTAAATTCCGCAATGAAGTCCGCAGCTGTCATGCACATGTTATGTGTGCTGCGGATGCGTCTTGCTTTTTTAACATGACATTTCTTCATTCTGGCTGGACCTATGTATTTCTAGGTCTACAGCCAGACTGAGGAAGTCAATGGGGCTCCCGGAATTACGGGAGCATTGCTAGGAGAAGTCAGTAAATAGTCACTGTCCAGGGTGCTGAAAGAGTTAAGCGATCGGCAGTAACTGTTTCTGCACCCTGGACAGTGACTACCGATCCCAATATACATCAACCTGTAAAAAAAAAAGAAGTTCCTACTTACCGAGAACTCCCTGCTTCTTTCTCCAGTCCGGCTTCCCAGGATGACGTTTCAGTCTAAGTGATGGCTGCAGTGACGATACTGGGTTCTTATCAGCCCCCATGCAGTATAATGCCACCCCCACAATATCAGCCCCCATACAGTATAATGCCCCCCCATATCAGCCCCATACCGTATAATGCTCCCCATACAGTATAATGCCCCCCATCTTATCAGCCCCCATGCAGTATAATGCCCCCCCCCCCGCAATATCAGCCCCCATATGTGCATAATATTAAAATAACATAATTACTTACCTATCCTCGTTCCCACGTCGGGTGTAGGATCCTTCGCCTCCTCCAGTGTGTGTTATGAGTGACTCGGCTCAGACAGGCGCGATGATGTCGCTGCATCCCGCCTGCCTGCGTCGAGCCGCTCAGGGCACAGTGAATGCTGGATCAAGGAGATGCTCCAGCATTGAATGGAACCGGGACCTCGGTGAGTGACTCGCGACCCCCCGGAGGTCTTCACACGAACCCCCAAGGGGGACGCGACCCACAGTGTAGGGATGTCACGATACCAAAATTTGCACTACGATACCGATACTTTGTTTACTTTGCCAACAGTAATAAAAAAAAAAAATGTTCTTTCGTTTTCTGATGTGAGGCTTGAGGTGTGATGATGAATTTTGAATGTGCCTCACATTAATAGTAATTAACCCCATCATGTTTCTCAGTCATAATGGGTTAATGTGTAAGGTACATCATGGGGTTAATTGCTGTTAGGGCTCGTTTACACAAGCGTGATATACGTGCGTGCGACGCGCGTGCTTTTCACGCGTGTCGTACGCACCTATATTAGTCTATGGGGGCATGCAGACAGTCCGTGAGCTTTGCTCAGCGTGAGTCCGCTGAAAAAACTCACGACATGTCCTATCTTTGTGCGCTGTTCACGCATCACGCACCCATTGAAGTCAATGGCTGCGTGAAAATCACGCGCACCACACCGAAGCACTTCCGTGGGACGCGCGTGATTCGTGCAACAGCAGTCAAAAGTATGTTTGCAAACAGAAAAGCACCACGTGCTTTTCTGTTGACAAACATTCAAACGGAGTGTCATCATGATGGCGGCTGCGCGAAAAGCACGCAGCCGCGCATCATACGGGGCTGACACACGGAGCTGTTAAGTGCTTTTTGCGCACACAAAACGCAGCGGTTTTTGCGTGCGCAAAAAGCACACGCTCGTGTAAATGAGCCCTTACTGTGAGGCACATGGAGGTTAAATTCATCATCACACCTCGTGCCCCACAATAAGTGATAGAAAGCAGTTTTTATTTTTTACAGCGTACACATCATAAATGATGCAAAAGAATAGTTGTGCAGGTTATTACGCCCGCGCCAATACCGATTATATGTATATTTTATGTATTGAGACTTATTTTAATGTTTATTGTAAAAAAGGCGTATGTGTATTTTTTTTAAATTTAACATTACTTTGTTTTTACTTTATTTTTTAAACTTTAATGTACTGGCATAGATCTATATCCCATTACATTAGCCTGTGTACTGATAGTACATAGGCTGTTGTTAGGACATACCTCAGTATGCCCTAACAACAGGAAATATGGTCAGACAGCACTGGGGTCCTTCAATGAACCCTGGGCTGTCTGCCCATATATGGTATGTCCCTCAATCGCGTCACAGGAATTCCCTGTGACGCGATCCAGGGGCATCCCCCTTCTCATTTTCCCCTGAATGTGCAGTCAGCTTTGATCGCAGCATTCAGGAGAATAGCGGCGGAGAGGAGAGGTTTCTCTGATCTCCGCCGTTATAGAGCGGGGCTGCGGCTGTGTAATACAGCCATTGCCCCGCTCCTGACATTAAGTGCGTGCGCGCAGTCAGCATGAGGAGATGCGGCCGGCGCTGCACTAATGAGCGGCGGTACAGGCATTGAGGACAGAACATAGGGGTGTTTTGTAGTGCACCCGCCATGTTCTGTCTTCAGTGCCGCAGATCATTAGTGCAGCGCCGGCCGAATCACATCATCCTGACGGCGCGCACATGTCAGGACTCAGGAGAGGGGCAGTGACTGTATCACACAGCCTTAGCCCCGCTCTCATACACTCATGTGTACTATACTGTATTGTGTTGGATTTTGCAGTTTGCGGTGGAGAGAGGAGGGGGGCAGTGATTTAACACCCCCCCCTCTCCACCGCAAACAGCACAATACAACACAATACATTACAAGGCATCACAACACATTACATTACATTACATTACAACACATTACATTACATTACAACACCACACAATACATTACATTAGACTGCAGCTTACCTGGAGTCCTCCGAACCGACTCTTCCACTCCACTGTCTGGCAGACGTGTCACGTGAGAACACGGTCACATGGTACACTAAGTGTACCATGTGACCGTAGTAACCAGGAAGTGCCGGCTTCACGGCACAGAAGATTTATTTAAGAAGCTTGCTGTATGGCAACAGGGGCCCATGGGCCCCCCAGGCTTAGGGGCCCGGTCGCAACTGCGACCGCTGCGACCCCTATAGCTACGCCACTGATATCAATATATGTGTACAAAAATTATGATTGTAGTTTCTATCTATGGTTATACCTAAAAAAAAATATATGGTTTGTTCTCTTTTATGCGGTCTCTATAAATTATTTTGAACTACCTTGATAACTAATTTTTCACTTATATAACACCAATTTACACAAGGTTGGGTACATTGTTTAGATTAAATAATTGTCTCCGTTATTTCATTAAGTTCCTCAGGTGATAGGGTCTTAAGTTTGTAAATCCAGAAGATTTCTCTTTTACATAGCGAATCGAACAAAAACTTTATTTAACTTTTTTTTTTACACATTCTATTAGTCCCCCTAGGGGACTTGAACCAGCGATCGTTGGATCACTGGTAAAATACACTGCAGTACTAACGTATTGCAATATATTGTCATTTTTACAGGTATCTGTTAAGCCCTGCCAGAGGCAGAGTGGAGGCAGTTCTGGGGGCCTTCATTAGGCCCCTGGGCTGCCATGACAACCATTGGCGGCCCTCGATCACGCTATGGGGCCGCCCCCTCTCTATATCGCCTCGCGATTGACCGCAGCAATTGAAGGATTAAACAGCCATGAACAGCGCGATCGCTGTTTCTGGCCATTAGTCCCGGGTCTCGGCTGTAAAACACAGGCGACACCTGCAGCGTATGTAGCGCACTCACCGCGTGAGCACGCTCTGTACTTCTCTCCCTGCACCTTGAATTAAGTGCATGTCAAGGTACGTTAAGGGGTTAAAAATAATTGTTTGGTTCTGGGAATTGTAGGTTAATAGCAGTGGGTTCTCTGTTTAAAACCCTCATCTGTTAGATAGAGTGGAGACTGGCTTCAATGAGTATCTCTCATTCTGGACGACCCAGTATGTCCATTCATTACACAAACAGCCTCAAGATTTCACTGCCAGCATATCCCACCTACCGGCAGCCACGACCGCAGGCCTCTGGATCCTGGTCGGCGTCTTCTCCCACAGAGACGCCGACACACACTGCTCTCTCCTCCTGCTGTTGCTTGTAGGGTGCACGTGTGCTCATCCCCGGTCCTAAAGGGCCAGCGCACGCACTAGGAAATTCACCCCAAGCCAATCCCAGCATACTCGGGAATTTAAAAGGAACCCTGCCCACTTCCACTTTGCCCTTACAATGTTGTGTTTTCCCAGTGCTTGTCATGCAAATGGTTCCTTAGCTGTATCATTTTTCCTGTATCCAGTATCTGAGTCCATTGTCCGAGACAACTTTTGTGTTCAAGTCCATTTGTCCGAGACGACGTCTGTGTTCAAGTCCATTGTCCAAGACAACTTCACCAGCTTACATTATTAAGGATCTTGAATACCTCATCGCAACTCCGGTCACGTGAGGCCATCTCCATCGGAATTCTGGACTTCCGATGACGTCCTGACCGTTTAGCGTTCTTCTTTTCTTCCGGATGAATGCCTATTCCGGCCAGCTCACTTAAGGGCGCGTCATCAATGACACCTGTTCAGTGGGTTGGCCCAGTTAACGAGGTATCATCTGCACGCACATGCGGTTTAAAGAGTCCCTCTTTGAACCACACATGCTCAGTACATTGAGCCGCCACTGCTACAACTGATGTGCTGAGAGCAGCGGAGGGGGAGGGACCATAGACAACAGTGTGTACTAGGCGGGTTCGATACGGCCTTCTGCCCTGGCGCACGGCAAGCTGGGAGAAAACCGGTGCATTTTGAGAGTGGAAGCTGTCATCAACGCAACAGATGGATGTCAACAAAGTGTGGGATGACAACAAATGAAGATAATTGGACTGAAATTACTTGAAAAGTAAAAAAAGGTACAAAGGGGGTTTATGTGAGGAAAATTAAGGCGGCCGCAAATAAATAAAAATAAGTATGAGATCTCGGAAAACCCCTTCAACAGCAACACTATTAAACTCTCATAGAAAAGCCAGCACACTGACATGCATAAAAAGATCTTCATAAATATTTTCCCTTGGAGCATAAGTAGTTTGTAAATGTTTTGGCTTAAAGAGGTTGTCAGCTTTGGACAATCCCTTATTGTTAGAAGAAATCCCTGATGATAAAGTGACTACATGGTGTCTCACTGCAAAGGCCCCAGCGATCAGCTGTAAAATGTGGGGTAACCTGGCAACAAGTGTTCAATCTTCCTGCAGTGCCTATTAAAATGTAACGGCCTGTTTCTGTAATGCACAAATGAGCTGGGTCCATCAATGCAAGAGATACTTTTTTTTTCTTTTTTCTGTTTGTAGCTGTTTTCCATTTTAGTTAATAGATGACAGTCCAAAATGGGGGACCTTCCTCTATTAACTCAGAACTCCCTAAGGATACAGGCACATGTAGCGGCCGCTGTCTGGCTGAGGTGAGGCCGAAATACCATAAACTGTGTTGACATGTGGTTTTACCGCAAATGATTTTCAAATGTCCATGTGGTTTTTGTTTTTTTTCAGGTATATAGCCGTTTTACAAAACTTGTTTTGCAAAAACTGTGCGGACATTAACAATACTTTGAAAACCATGCCGATTTGCAGAAATTTTTTATGTTACCGTGATTTTTTGCTGCATTTGTACCCTGATAGGATTTTGAAAGGCAAGCATGTTAAGTCAAATGTCAATCTTATATATTTAACTGTAGATTGGAGTATCACATACCATAGACATATCAATATATTTATAGGCAATCAAGGATTAATTTTATAAGCAACTGGACTCGGCATTAAAATCAATAATATTAAAAATGTATTTTATGTATATAATGGCACAATATAATATGCTATAATCATTCTGTTGTATGTCATTCAAGACACTCACATCATTTCCTGTCACAGTACAACAAAACTCAGGAGCTAAAGCCTCAGGAGAAATTTTAAAGATTAATTTACTTGTTTCTTTGCCAGAAGAGTTTATAAACTTTTAAAGAATAACAATCCCATTCATATCTCCAAAACTTGCTGAGCCAAGTAAAGAACACGGTTGAATAGAGAGATAAAGAAAAAAAATTACATTGGCTGAAAGATGAGATATGGTGGACTTTTCTACTCGTCTATTCACTATATGTTTTACTATGTTGGGCTACTAGTATTGCTTTCTATTTCGACTAATATGTAACTTTTTGTAGATGTGATACTGTATTAGAGCTCCCATACAACTAGGTAATGTTCTACTAATAAATGGAGAGATGTTTGGTTGAAATGCAAAATGTAATATAACCTTGTACACTCAATGGATTGTAATACAGTAGTAGAGTTAGACTAGCTTAGTAAATCATATGACTGATGAGGCAAGCATGTGTACATAAAAAGTATAATGTCATGACCTATAGGAATCTTGACCTCAAAAGTAAACATGACCAAGTTAATTGCCTTGGCATTTCCACCCCTTTACACTCAAGGCATTTGGCGTACGGTGGGTTTATTAGAATACCATATATTAGATTTGACATATTTTGGATGGATTTGGTCTCCCAGATTAATAGATTACTCTTTAGCTGTAGGCAACATCATATATTTGTGTATTGGACAGATCTATCTTTCCAGGAGTCAAGTGAAATGAAAAACTGAGACTGTCTCCTAATAAATGAGCTGCTCTTTTTAATACTGGCTAGGCCTTTTATATGAATACGAAATTTGAAAAATATATCTCAAAAAAATGATTTCGTTTTTTTGGATATTTTTTAATAGAGATGTTTAGGTTTAGAAAACTGTATAAATAGCTTTTCAATTTGCAACTTCTGAAATGGTCATTCGTAATAGTGGCAATTTATTGAAGGGACATTGAAAGATACTTTATATATGAAAGGAGAATACAAAACAAAAGATCAAATATGAAATGTGATTAGTTGATATCTAACCTTACCCTTATCCCCCCCCCCCCCGTAAATTAATTGTACAAGCCTAGATAAGAAACTTTAGTATATAAGAAACTCAATATATCTTATTACAGAAAAATGCCTTTTTCTCTACTTATCAAAAGTTTTTTCCTCCTTCCCTGCTTCATGTCCTTGTCACTTACTCTAAGGCCTCATGCACACGACCGTAGCCATGTGCACAACCGTGATTTTCAGGTCGGCTGGCTGCGGACTGTCAGCCGCGAGCCGCCAGCACATCGCGGGCCTCCACATGGCCGCGGCCATTATATTCAATGAGCCCGGACCGCAGAAGACGGCCGTAATAAGGCATGTCCGTTCTTTCTGCTGTGCGGGCTCCCGGGCCATGCATGGACCGTAAAAACTACGGTCGTGTGCATGGCCCCATAGAAATGAATGGGGCCACAATTCTCCCGTGGATTTTCGGGGGAATTGCGGCCGCAAAAGCACTTTCCTGTGCATGGGGCCTAAATTTACTGGTAAAATCCACCTTCAGGGATGAAGATGGAGTATTGGTTTAACTGAAAGATCAGGTTACACCTGCTGCTAATAGAAGTCTATGGAGAGGGGAGTGGGAGAGGAAGGAGGGAGTTGCTGCAAAAAGACAGAGACAGAAGACAGACTTTTCCAATACTTCTTGTAAGTGTTCTACTATATCACCAGCGCTGAATTCTTAGCGACTCTGATCATTACTCCTGCATAAGGTCCTCCATGCTGCTGTCTGAGGAAGAGAGATAAAGGACAGGACCTTTTCTTCTCTGTGTGCTGTGTATGGGAGACATCATAGCAGCTAGTCTCTGCCCCTTCTGGAGCTGAGCTCAGGGTCAACTGACAATTAGAGAAGGAGCCTGCATAGCAGAAAACTCCTGATAAATTCAGATAGAAGTCCTATAATGTTCAGAAATAGTGTTTTTCTAACTTTCTTAGAGCTCAGCATTGCAGATTTTGACGCATTCAATTTCTGTTGAAACGAACATTAACCTTCAGCCTATATTTTTGCACAGCCATAATCCATGAGCTACAATCATTCATTAACGTTTCTCCTTTTCTTTTGTTTATATTGATTTAAACTGGTTTTAACAGAAAGATTCACACATTTCTCTTATATTAAGATGTTTAGTGTTTTTGAAAAAAGAGAAAGCATTCTTGTAAGCAACACCCTAAGAAAAATGTATATAGTGAATATTTTTCAGTTGTTACCCAAGATTTGGAAGAAATAGACTGGTTCCCTAGCTGGCATAGCTATAGAGTGTGTAGAGGTAGCAGTTGGAATCTAGCCCTGGTGCCTGAGGGGGCCCAAAGGCCGCTTTTCAACATAAGATGACACCAATGGTGTTAAATGGCATATGGTAGATGGGGAACCTTGTTACAGATTTTTGCCTTGGCGCCCAGGAGCTTCAAGTTACACCTCTGCTAGTTCCTGTCTCACAACCAGAGAGGAATGCTATTTTATATATGTATGTAGAAAATCAAAATTTTTAACTATTTAAAAGTCCAAATAAAAATAAAATCTACTTAGAGCATTGAGACAATTTGCAAATGGTTTGCTTTACTTTGTCCTATACAAATTATTAGTTATAGCCTGAATTATAACCCACTTCTTTAGAGCTTCTTTCATGGTTGTGTCGGCTACTGAGCACACATCTTAAAGCATCCACTGCTTGTTCAGGATCTGAACAGAGCTCGCTCTGGTAATTTGCAATCTAGGAAGGGTAGGCTTTATATCAGACACACTACACAGGAGTGCTTCAATACTTTTTGCTGTTTGGGGCAAACAGTATAGTGGCATTTCCCTCACTCTTTAAATTGGATATGGGGAAAATGTATGGATGTTATATATGGCTATATTCACACGCAACAGATTTGCTGGAAAAATTAGTAAAATGACGTTCAGGGGTGAACTTGCATTTTTTTAATACATATAAAATATTTTCTTCAGCCCAATGCTACATTATTGATTGTTTTATGATAATTCTTATAAAACTTAGACTGAAAACCACCTAAAATATTATCGCTAGAAGCAGGTGAATATTAGGTCTGAAATTAATTCCTTTCATACAAATGGTTACAACCAACCAAAAGCTTAATATTTCTGGAAGGCATTTTTATAGAAGCTAAAACAGACTTGGCAAGACTCTTCTAGGCTGCAGTTTGAAAAGTACAAATTCAATCAAAACATTGAAGAAATACTTTCATGTATTCAAGATACATTTTAAAGTACATTGAAGAAATTTCATATGCGAATAATTCGTTTTTCTCTAAAAAGTTGAATAAAGGTGAGTAATTGCTTAAAGTTTGTATCTAATATGTTCGATGTAACTAAATTCTTATGTTGTCTTTTTTTTAATAGATATTTAAAGTAAAATTCCTTATATCTGGAATTTTAAATTGAAAAAAACCTAATGATTGGACACTTGTTTCCAGCACAGAACACCAAAATAATGTCAAATTTTGACAGGGGTGGGACAAGCTGCATTGGTGCCCAAGGCAGGGATTTCAGAGTACGAGCCCCACCATTAATCTCAGAAGCTGAGTATGATGGCTATCAGACGGACACAATTGTTCAATTGATCTCAATCAGCCCATAGAACAACCCTGATTGATTTTATTCTTTTCTTTTCATTTTTTTTTTTATATCTATAAATTGTGCCCCTTGATGGCAGTTTAGACGGCTGCATTCTCAGCTTACCCTTTGTCCCAGCCCTTATATTGCAAAACAAGCAGCGGAAAACGTTTCAATTAACTCTTGTCTTTCTATCTAAGGTCCTGTTCACGCAGAGTTTTTTTACACGTTTTTTGATGCGGAACCCGCGTCGGAAACCGCGCCAAAAAATGGTCGGAAATGCCTCCCATTGATTTCAATGGGAGGCGGACACGTTTTTTACCACGAGCGGAAAAACCGTCTTCGGGCAAAAAGAAGCTACATGACCTATCTTGAGGCGGTTTCCGCCTCCAAAACGCCATTTCAATCAATGGGAGACGAAAATAAAACGCCTCGACACGTGTTTTTGTCAAACCACTGTGCAAAAAACGCCTGGAGCACATTTTACAGGCGGAATTTTCCTCCTCAAAATAACTCAGTGTGAACTCAGCCTAAGGATTATTTACCTTTTTATAAGGGAGTTTTAGACGCAGATACAGCGTATTTGATATTTGAATATTTCATAATCCAGCTCCTATTAGGTGTTACGGATGCAAGATTCAAGGAATTATACTGTATTTGTAATCTTATTAAAAGCAGTTTTAGTTCACATTATATTTACTATACCGCATGCAGTATCTATCACAATAATATGTACAGTACTATAAAAAAATAATTTGCTATTTCATTTATTCTCATTCAAAGGTTTTTATTTCAAACATAATTTAAAAAAAAACAGGTTTAGAAATATTGCAAATAAGAAAACATACAAAAAGTATCAATACAAATGTGCATGGAAAGGGGGTGATGGTAAGGCACAAGGCTAAGTCCCCCTGGAGTGAGGTTGAAATATTCTGGGAGGTCCCAAGTGGTGTCCTTTAATCTAAAAAGGATAACATCTCAGCAGGCTCTGGATGCATGCGCAGTACAACTAGAACATGGGTAAATGAAGGAGAAAGTCAGGCACAGTCATGCTATCTGGATGGAGGCAGGGAAATAACATTAAATATTACCTGGGGAAGAAAAAAATCGGCACAAAGGAAATAAGAAACAAGAGGAAGGGAGAGAACCATGGGGTGGGGGCGCAAGGGTGTCAACTACAGGACCCAATGATACAAGAATGTAACAGCCACCGCTGCCACCATATACTTATCTTTCTACTGCGTCTTCTGGTTTCTGGCTGCCGCCACATCCCTCCATTGCTCCAGGCTGGCTCTCCATCGCCATCGTTATCTTCCTGGACTTCCAGTACGTGCGCTGACCTTCCTATTTTAAAGGGCCAGTGCGTCCCTAATTATGCACCCATCCTAGGGTATAAAGGGATCCTCCCTGGTTTAATTCATTGTATGAGTAATTTGGTTCCTCCTAGCTTGCTTGTGATTTTCTGCTGATAGTTGGAGGCAGGAGGTTGAGAGGCACATGTGTTCAAAGGCTGTTAGGGCACAATGTAAACTTTGTATGGCGTTTGGTGGTGGAATAAATATGTTGGATGTATTCAATTAAGTTTCGGGAGGTAGGGGCACGGTCTGGGAGGATGGAATAGAGTGGCAGTAAAGTTTAATCTTAAACAGCTTTTTAAAAAACATAGGGGCAGCAGTTTTGTATTGAGTTGTATGAGACTACTGGAGGGAATTACCTATTTTATTAAAGGTGCAATGTTATGTGACACACATTACCCATGTGAAAATGTAAAACGTACAAACCAAACACTTTTCTCATATTTAGAATATTACGACATTCTGTTTATATGACACAAGACATAAAAGACATAGTGGCCACAGATTTTGACACTATCAGACAAATGTAATAATAATAATAATCTTAGGATGCAGTCAAACATGGCAGATTTTGTTACCGAAACTTCTTCAACTAAATATTAGTTCCAATCATCTGAATGGGGTTGTTTCTGCAGCAGGTGCATGGATTTCTGCAAGTTACTATCAGATAACTGGAACTGATTTTCAGTCGCAGAAACTTCTGCAATAAAATCTGTCGTGTGTGACTGCACCCTTAACCCGTTAGTGACCGGCCCATCGTGTTTCTACGGTCACTAACGGGCCTTATTCCGATGCCATAGACTTTTTACGTTGCGGCATCGGAATAAGTAAACAGAGCAGGGAGCTGTCAAATCTCCCTGCTCTCAGCTGCCAGAGGCAGCTGAGGGCTCGGAGCATCCCTGCTCTGCCGTGTGAGATCGATATTAGTATCGATCTCACCCGTTTAACCCCTCAGATGCGGTGCTCAATAGCGAGCACCGCATCTGAGTGGTTTTGGCGAGAGGGAGGGAGCTCCCTCTCTCTCCCACCGACACCCGGCGATAAGATCGCCGAGTGTCTGTGTCTCTAATGGAAGCCGGGGGTCTAATAAAGGCCCCCAGATCTGCCCGGAGTGAATGCCTGCTAGATCATGCCGGAGGCATGACCTAGCAGATGCCTGTCCATGTTAAACGGACAGGCACTAATACACTGCAATACAGAAGTATTGCAGTGTATTATAAATGCGATCGCAGAATCGCATATTATAGTCCCCTAGTGGTACTAGTAAAAAAGTGAAAAAAAAGTTTAATAAAGTTAATTTAAAAAAAATGTGAAAAAAAGAAAATACCCAGCTTTTCCCCTTACAAAATTCTTTACTATTAAAAAAACAAAATAAAGTTAAAAAGTTACACATATTTGGTATTGCCGCGTCCATAACGACCCCGACTATAAATCTATTACATTATCTATTATTATTATACGGTGAACGCCGTAAAAAATGTAATAAAAAACTATGGAAAAATTGCTGTTTTCTGTGAATACTGACTTTAAAAAAATGTGATAAAAAGTGATCAAAAAGTCGCATCTACTCCAAAATGGTACCAATAAAAACTACAAGTCTTCCCGCAAAAAAAAAGCCCTCATACAACCGCATTGGCGAAAAAATAAAAACGTTACGGCTCTTCAAATATGGAGACACAAAAACAAATAATTTTGAAAAAAAAGCGTTTTTACTGTGTAAAAGTAGTAAAACATACAAAAACTATACAAATTTGGTATCGTTGCAATCGTAACAACACGCTGAATAAAGTTATTGTGTTATTTATATCACATAGTAAATGGCGTAGATTTAAGACGCAAAAAAGAGTGGTGAAATTTCAGGTTTTTTTCTATTTCCCCCCAAATAAAAGTTAATAAAAGTTAATCAATAAATAATATGTCCCCGAAAATGGTGCTATTAAAAAATACAACTTGTCCCGCAAAAAACAAGACCTTATACAGCTATGTCGACGCAAAAATAAAAAGGTTATAGCTCTTGGAATGCGACGATTGAAAAACGTAAAAAATAGCTTGGTCATTAAGGTCTAAAATAGGCTGGTCATTAAGGGGTTAAACATCCGCCACAGCCTATGTTTAATGTATATGTCAGGAGCTTTTCCCAGTCTATACATCAAACGTAGGCCAAAAAGTATGGTGCAAAAAGTGTTTTTGTTCCAAGCTTTGAACTCTTCTTGTTTCTGCAGCCATTGTAACAGAAAATATCTTGGTACAGCCCTGCTAGGACCTTTCTCTTCTAGTAACTCAACATAGATTTACATTTCCCTGCATTCCTTGGTGTAAGTAACAAGGCCATTACAGAAGAGTATGGACTCGGCATGTCTTGTTGCCCCCAATAGGAAGCAGACGGCATGTTATAATGGCAGAGCTCATACACTGAATGGTGGCATTTTGCTTTGTTCAAAGAAGAATGCTCTCTGACATTTGTTGAACATTATGCTTTTATGTCTAGTGATTACTAAACTAGAAAAAAATGATATTCAATATATTTTCAGAGCAATAGATTTCTATAGGTCAGAAAAAAAGTGAAACATCTGCAAAAGACTGTGGTTTGAATATTCTCTTAGTGGGAGAAAATCCCTCCTAATTAATTTAGTCACAAGAAAGATTTGCAGTATTGATGCAAACTAAAATCACTTTATCAGTTATCCTATCAATATAGCAATTATTATGATTCTAAAAACAAAAATGGATCACGATTGAGCAGGAAGGAAGGTTCATAACAAAACTGATGCAAGCAAATGCATTGTTAACATCCGCTTGAATTTAATGGAAATGAATAATATCTATCAATGGATTCAACACCATCTTTTTTGTTAATAGAATGTGTCAAAAATGTGAACAAAAATGTGAACAAAACATATGATCAAGACCGAATCGTGCCCTGAAGTATTTTGATAAATTTGACACTTCCTAATCTCTTATATCATAATAAGTAAAGACACATACCCAAACCAGATCTATCTGAAGACCATCTCTGAACTGTGGGGAAAGAACCCTGTTTGTTCCGTATATTTTTAAAACTCTGTCATTTTACAAATAATAAAATTGGAAGAAAATGTATGGATATACAGGAGAGCGCTGCTGCTGAGAAACGATTATCAATGGTAAATTCCTTGATTTATTTAGTATAGGCAATGTGTTTCAACACAGGACATGTGTCTTCTTCAGGCCAAGGAAGACATCTGACAATGGAGCCCTATGGACATGTTTAAAGCTAAAAAAAGAGCAAGAACGTGAAGTGAACAGGGCCTTAAACATAGCAGCTAATTCACCATTTATTCTACCTTAGTTAAGATGATAGTGACATAAAATGTCTAACTTCTCATACTAATAAAATTTCCTATTGTACCTTAGTAACTTCTTCTTCCTAATAATTACTATAAGTTTAGGTTAACACATGGAAGAGTCTGTGACTGGTAACTGTAAGACAGTCCAGTCTGAAATATCTCCTGGGCCCTTGCTTACCACTTATGAAGACCAGCTGGAGCAGAGATGTGGAGATGCCATGTTTTCATCAGGTTTTTTTTTTTTATGTTTTCATCGGCAGTCACCAAGTAAGAGACACTTCTCCTTTAAGTGGGGCTAGCAAGGTGGGGTCCAAGAAAAAATTTGAAGACTCGGCTCGCTTTGCTTATTGGCCAGCTAGTCTGGTAATTTCCAGGCTGTCCGTGATGTGCTGGCCAGCTTTTGAGTGAGTGACTTACATGCATCAGTGGACAAGGATGACCCCAGGCTTTATAGCAGTTGCGTGGTCTGCCTCCTTTAGAGGTATGCCTTGGTCTGGCTGTTATAAGTTTACATTAAAAAAAAAGAAGAAAAGTAAAAATACCATAAAGACACCGTGTTTGAATCCTACCTAATGGTTTTGATTTTTTTGTTATTACATAAAATGTATTTCAAATATAAATTGTCATACTGCCATGACATACTGCCATCACTAAGAACACAGCTAGTGTTTGAAACGCGTAGGCTTTGACACTTACCATTTTTGAAACCACCTCGATACTGTGTCTTTTTATATTTACCCATTTTTCTATGCCAATAAATGTGGGAACATCGATACCTTCTTTTTTTTTCATAAATTGTCATAGTCTTTGATTATATTTTATTTAACATTTAAAATCTACATACATATTTTAATAGAGTTTCATGGAGGAATAAACTTTGTGTTCAACAAAACAAACAACAAATTAGTTATTTTAGTTTGTTTTGCTCCATAATTTGCAATTTATATTTCTCTAAAAAAATAAAATTAATTGTGCCCCATTTTCAGAGAATTGAAATGGAATGATTTTTTTGCGGTATGTACTTGAGTTTGTTTTCCATTAAAATGCTTTAAATATCTACAAATGTTCGTGGTATAAAAGAAAGCCAGTATGTAATTTATTTTGCTATAGTATTTCTTCTTCCAGTGAAAGTGTCTATAAAATTTTTAAAGGAAAGTAGGTTGCTAAAATGTACTTAATTTGCCATGATAGATTGAGTCCATGCTTCAGTGACTGTAATTGAATCTGTGACCTAGTTCTTTAGTAAAGAAGAAATAGTCTCTCGGGTTTTGTCACAACCATCTTGTAATGAAATTCAAAACTGACTGTCAAAATGTCTGTACTTTTTACACTAGTTGGTAATATTATTAGTCTACAATTTGTTACTTTTTAATTAAACTTAATAAATGTTTTCATGGACAACGTGATAGCTGAAAACGTGTTCAAAGTGGTTATGTTACAAGAGATGTGAAGCTAGTATACCGGATTAAATACTGTGAAATTGTGTCCATATATGTACAGCATATATTTAAAAAAAAATGACAACATTTAAGTAACAAAAACCATAATTAAAGATTTGTTAGTGTCTAAATTTGCATTGATAATAGACATTGATAGATTCCAATATTTGTTATTGTGCTCTTCATATCCAAATATCATCCGTAGAGTCAGCGAATTCTGTATATCATAAATAAATCAATATTAGTTTGTTTTAAATTACGTAAAGTTGTAAATTTTTTCTATATTGTCATATTGACTCAATACATACATTCATGCAGAATTACAAATTGTGTAAATCAATGGCTTTTACTTGTATGATTATATGCCCTTTTTTTATTGGCCTGACCATCTAATAAAATGCCATATTTATGAACAATGTGTTTTACGAAGAAAAAAGCTTAACGACTTCTCAGAAGATTGAATACTTGTCAAAATTATAATATGAACACGATTCAAGAAAGAATCACATTTAGAATTAGAGATAAGAATTGTTGGATTATATTTTATTGACTTCAACCAACTACAAGATTATTTTTCTTATTCTCTAATTCCCTATATAAGGCTTACAAAACAAAAATACATTTACTAAGTAAAAAAAAAAGTACTATCACTCCTACAAAAGAAAACAAATAATAAAAAAAACACTAGTAGAATGCAAAATTCCCAAGATGAAATACAGATATGGTCAACAAGACCCAAAAGTGCTACATTTTAGGGGCTAATTTAGCTTATAGTAATTCTAAATTAATTAAATTCTATTGCTAAAATCTATGTATGTATGTTTAGATTATGATGACTTTTAGTGGTGCAACAGGAAAAATCCTATCACACCAGTTGTACAGGTTATAGACAAATAGAAAATGTAAACATGCAAGACAAGGAGGCGACCAGCGCTCAGGAACACCTATTAAAATAGCAACGTGTAACTGATAGCAGATCACAAGACAGACCTTCTCTATTAGGGTGGTAATAGATCCATCATCCACCTACCCCTCTCCTGGAAGATATGCGGTAATTGCTGTCTTGAGTGAAGTCATTACGGGAAATATTAAATCAAAATAGGTTTCTCACACTACACAGGGGAAGTACTACACTTATAATATTTCTAATAAACCTACAGGTTGTGTGAACCACAACCCAGTGAGATACTTCCACAAACTGTGTGGTCTTTGTATTCTATTAACTTAAATCTGCAAATTTTAATGATATAAACGAAAATACTGTGTCACATCACAGAAAACATAAAGGACAAACAAGTGTGTTTAAAAGTTTTGACCATGAACCACTGTTGTTGTGTCTGTTATTTCACTTTGTTAGTCAGGTAGCAGAGGTACTATTATTTAATATTTTTCCCAAAAAACAGGGAATGTATTGGCTCTTCCAATTTATCCACTAAGGCATATTTAGGGAAATCTTGCTATTTTCAATAAATATTGGAGACATTTTTCATATTAACACACATATATGGAGGTTTCCCAACTATTGAGTTGCTTCTAATTCAGATGGCAAGAAATTCCTAATACTTAACTGCTTTATGTTGCATCATAATCTGCAGAGAACCATCATATAGAGGATTTGTAATAACGGTGTAGGGAGGAAGACAGGAGAGCCCTAATCTACCTGCCACTCAGTCCCTGCCTACTTGCAACGGCCCATCCTAGGCGACGGCGTACAACTGGGCGACGGTCCCTACTCTCACTATGTGCACGACAGACAGACAGACAGACAGACAGACAAGGGTACAAAGAAGCTAAGGGAAAAGGGGCAGATGCCCACAGCAACACCGTGAGCCACAAGAGTAGTGAACGAGCTGAGTCAAACCAGGAGTGTACGAGGTAACAAACGCAGAGAAAGAGAGTAGTCAGTAAAGTCAGGGTCAATATGAAGTAGAGGACAAATAGTACAAGCAGCAGCAGCAGAGCCAGGAAACAAACTGAATCACAGGCAAAGGAGAAGCAGGAAATGAAGGTATATATAGACCGAGGGCGGGAGCTAGCTCCGTCTGGCCAGGCTGTGATAGGCTCTCCCACTCCTCAGCCTCCCAACCTGAGTGGTAGAAGAAGGAGTCACTCTATCAGACTTAGGAGCAGGTGCAGACTGACTAACCACGGGCGTCGACACAGAAGCTGTGTCTGGCAGATCCTTTACAGTACCCCCCCTTTTATGAGCAGCCACTGGACCCTTTCTAGGTGGATATGGCTTATTGAGGAACCGAAGATGGAACCTCTTGAGCAATACCCCAGCGTGAACATCCCGGGCGGGTACCCAAGTCCTCTCCTCAGGCCCGTATCCTCTCCAATGGACCAGGTACTGGAGGGAGCCTTGGACCATCCTGCTGTCCACAATCTTGGTCACCTCAAATTCTACCCCTTCAGGGGTGAGAACAGGGACCGGAGGTTTCCTCGAGGGAGCCAAGGACGGGGAGCAGCGTTTCAGGAGGGAGGCATGAAACACGTCGTGTATTCGAAAAGATGGGGGTAACTCCAGTCAGAAGGAGACAGGGTTAAGGACTTCAATGACCTTGTACGGCCCTATATACCGGGGAGCAAATTTTTTGGACGGGACTTTAAGGCGCAAATTTTTATGTGAGACAATAAATACCAACAGACAGGATATAATTGAAATAGTGCAAAAAAAGTAATCATCTAACTATAAATCAAAATTACTGGCTATATAGATGGCACTATGTTAGAAATCCTTAGTAATGACCAAGATTACCTTGGTACGTAGATCAAAAAATTACCATAAGACACTACAGTGAAAGAATGATCAACTTAGGCACATAGCAACGTAGAGATGCGAAAATATATACATTTTATTAAATAAAAACATTAACAGGTTTAAAAGATGGAATAAAAGATGAGTCACACAATAATATTGACGTCAACCTGTGCTAGACCAAGTATGAATAATTTGGCAACAATTATAAGCTGGTAACAGACATGATATTCAGCAACAGAAAATAAGGTAAGTCAAACAAGATGTCAAAGACATATGAGTATGCTGAATAAAAGAATGGCGATTTGGTAAAAGTGTAATGGAATGAGAATTACTGATCATATATAATGTGCCACAGAGAAAAAGGACTAGTGTGAAAGATGCTGAAGACCAAACTAATTGTAGTCAGAAATACCAAGTGAGATTACTGACTAATAAAGGAAGAGTCTATGGCTTACATAACAGTGGACATTGTAACGCACAGAGGAGACGCCTACACCCGACGCGCATTTCGGCACCTGCCTCCAGTCCAAATATATATATTTTCGCATCTCTATGTTGCTATGTGCCTAAGTTGATCATTCTTTCACTGTAGTGCCACTGTAGACAGCCACACCCGATCCCCGACCACAAACAAGGGGTAAGCAGAACGTCTTCTATCTGTCTGAGTCTTTTGTATGCTCTGGGACGCCTCTAGGTTCTTCTGAACCTGAGCCCAGACTGTGCACAGTTCTCGATGAACGACCTCTACCTCGGGATTGTTGGAACCACCAGGTGAAACGGAGGAGGACCGTGGATTAAACCCAAAATTACAGAAAAAGGGGGAGACCCCTGACGAGTTACTGACCCGGTTATTAAGGGAAAATTCAGCGAGGGAAATGAAGGAGACCCAATCATATTGACAGTCAGAGATAAAACACCGTAAATATTGTTCTAGAGACTGATTAGTCCTCTCAGTTTGGCCATTAGTTTCAGGATGGAAGGCCGAGGAGAAGGATAGATCAATCTCCAACTTCTTACAGAAGGCTATCCAAAACAATGAAACAAATTGTACCCCTCTGTCGGAAACAATATTGACAGGAACCCCATGGAGACGCAGGATGTGTTTGACAAACAAGGTAGCTAACGTCTTGGCATTGGATAGTTTCTTGAGGGGCACAAAGTGGCACATCTTACTGAAGTGGTCTACTACAACCCACACCACCGACTTGCCTTGAGATGGAGGCAGATCGGTGATAAAATCCATGGAGATATGGGTCCAAGGTCGCTGGGGAATGGGCAAAGAACATAGTAAGCCCGCAGGTCGGGACCTGGGGGTCTTGGACCTAGCACAAATTTCACAAGCGGCAACTTAGGCCTTAACGTCTTTAGGCAACCCAGGCCACCAATAGATTCTGGCAATGAGGTGCTTGGTACCCAGGATGCCTGGATGGCCAGATAGTGTAGAGTCATGATTCTCCCTGAGTACTCTTAGCCAGAATTGCAGCGGAACAAACAGCTTGTTTTCAGGAAGGTTCCCGGGAGCTGAACCTTGATCGGCCGCAATTTCGGAGACTAAGTCAGAATCAACAGAGGAAATGATTATACCTGGGGGCAAAACACAAGCAGGATCTTCCTCCGAAGGAGGGCTGGCCATGAAGCTACGTGACAGTGCATCAGCTTTAATATTTTTAGACCCAGCCCTATAGGTGACCAAAAAGTTGAATCTAGTAAAAAATAACGCCCATCGAGCTTGTCTTGGGTTTAGCCTCCGGGCAGATTCTAGGAAAACCAGATTCTTGTGGTCGCTAAGGACCGTTACCTGGTGCCTAGCCCCCTCCAGGAAGTGGCGCCACTCTTCAAATGCCCATTTAATGGCTAAGAGTTCGCGGTTGCCAATGTCATAGTTGCTCTCAGTGGGTGAGAACTTCCTGGAGAAGTAGGCACAGGGACGGAGATGGGTGAGGGACCTGGTACCCTGGGACAAGATAGCACCCACTTCCACCTCGGAGGTGTCAACCACCACGATGAACGGCTCCATTTGGTTAGGCTGAATCAGCACTGGGGCTGAGATAAAGCACTTCTTAAGGACCTCAAAAGCCTGGACCGCCTCCGGAGGCCAGTGGAGGAGATCAGCACCTTTGCGAGTGAGATCTGTAAGAGGCTTAGCGATGACCGAGAAGTTAGCAATAAATCTCCTATAATAATTAGCAAACCCCAGGAAGCACTGTAACGCCTTCAGGGAGGCAGGTTGGACCCATTCAGCCACAGCCTGAACCTTGGCAGGGTCCATGCGGAATTCATGAGGAGTGAGAATTTGACCCAAAAATTGTATCTCTTGCACCCCAAACACACATTTTTCGGATTTAGCAAACAGTTTGTTTTCCCGAAGGACCTGGAGCACCTTCCTGACATGCTCAATGTGGGAGGACCAGTCCTTGGAAAACACCAGTATGTCATCAAGTTACACTACAAGAAATACCCCCAGGTAGTCTCTTAAAATCTCATTTATGAAATTCTGGAAGACCGCGGGAGCATTACACAACCCAAAGGGCATGACGAGGTATTCAAAATGACCTTCGGGCATGTTAAACGCAGTCTTCCACTCATCCCCCTCTTTGATGCGGATAAGGTTATACGCCCCCCGAAGATCAAACTTAGAGAACCATTGGGCCCCCTGAACCTGATTGAAGAGATCAGGAATCAAAGGAAGGGGATACTGGTTCCTTACAGTGACCTTATTCAAGTTTCGGTAATCGATGCACGGCCTAAGACCACCATCCTTCTTCCCTACGAAGAAGAAGCCAGCACCTACCGGAGAAGTAGAGGGGCGAATGTAACCCTTGGCCAGGCATTCGCTCCTGGTACCAAATCGATTGCGCAATCGTACTCTCTATGAGGAGGTAACACTTCGGAGGCCTTTTTAGAAAAAAACATCAGCGAAGTCCTGAATAAACTCAGGTAGAGTGTTCACCTCCTCAGGGAGAGAAATAAAATTAACAGAAAAACATGACGTCATGCATTCATTACCCCATTTGGTAAGATCCCCAGTATTCCAGTTAAACGTGGGATTATGCATCTGCAACCAGGGTAGGCCTAAAACCAAATAGGATGATAATCCCTGCATCACCAGTACAGAGCACTGCTCCAAATGCATGGAGCCAACAAGGAGTTCAAAAACAGGGGTATGCTGCGTAAAATAACCATTAGCAAGAGGAGTGGAGTCGATACCCACTACCGGGACAGGTTTAGGCAATTCAATCAATGGCATAGCTAGAGACATAGCAAATTCCACAGACATAATATTAGCAGAAAACCCTGAATCCACGAAGGCATTGCCGGTAGCAGACCTACCACCAAAAGAGACCTGAAAGGGAAGCAAGATCTTATTAGGTTTCATATTCACCGGAAATACCTGTGCGTCCAAGCGACCTCCCCGATGGTCACTTAGGCGCGGAAGTTTTCCGGCTGCTTATTCTTACGCCTAGGACAGTTGTTCACTTGATGCTTGTCATCCCCACAGTAGAAGCAGAGACCATTCTTCCTGCGGAACTCTCTACGTAGTTGGGGAGACACGGAGGCCCCGAGTTGCATAGGTTCATCCGAGTTTTCCGTGGAAGAACGAAGCAACGGCACCTCGGGAGCCATCATTGGGGAGCCAGAGGAGAAGGCACAAAAACGTTCAAGTCGTCGTTCCCTGAGACGTCGGTCAAGACGTACCGCTAAAGCCATTACCTGATCTCGAGAGTCAGAAGAGGGATAGCTAACTAACAGGTCCTTCAGGGCGTTCGACAGACCCAATCTAAACTGGCACCTCAAGGCAGGGTCATTCCACCGAGAAGCTACACACCACTTCCTAAAGTCCGAACAGTACTCCTCAACGGGTCTCTTACCCTGACGTAAGGTCACCAGCTGACTCTCGGCAAAGGCAGTCTTGTCAGTCTCGTCATATATGAGCCCGAGAGCAGAAAAAAAAGGTCAACAGAGGAAAGCTCAGGGGCGTCGGGAGCCAAGGAGAAGACCCATTCTTGGGGCCCGTCCTGGAGCCGGGACATAATTATACCCACTTGCTGGCTTTCAGAACCTGAGGAGTGGGGCTTTAGACGGAAATAGAGCCTACAACTCTGCCGAAAGGAGAAAAAAGTCTTCCGGTCCCCTGAGAACCGTTCAGGCAACTTGAGGTGGGGTTCAAGAGGTGAGGTGGGGGGCACTACCAGGGTAGCATCATGCAGGTTGCCCCTCTGATTTAGGGCTTGGAACTGTAGGGAGAGGCCCTGCATTTGCTGAGCCAGGGTCTCAAGGGGGTCCATAGTTGTGTCAGGGACCAGGGTAGAAAAGGTATTTGGGCCTGTGATTATGTAATGACGGGGTAGGGAGGAAGACAGGTGAGCCCTAATCTACCCGCCACTCAGTCCCTGCCTACTTGCAACGGCCCGTCCTAGGTGACGGCGTACAACTGGGCGACGGTCCCTACTCTAACTATGTGCACGACCGACAGACAAGGGAACAAAGAAGCTAAGGGAAAAGGGGCAGATGCCCACGGCACCACCGTGAGCCACAAGAGTAGTGAACGAGCCGAGTCATACCAGGAGTGTATGAGGTACCAAACGCAGAGCAAGAGAGTAGTCAGTAAAGCCAGGGTCAATATGAAGCAGAGGACAAATAGTACAAGCAGCATCAGCAGAGCCAGGAAACAAACAGAATCACGGGCAAAGGAGAAGCAGGAAATGAAGGTATAAATAGACAGAGGGCGGGAGCTAGCTCCGTCTGGCCAGGCTGTGATAGGCTCTCCCACTCCTCAGCCTCCCAACCTGAGTGGTAGAAGAAGGAGTTACTCTATCAGACTTAGGAGCAGGTGCAGACTGACTAACCACGGGCGTCAACACAGAAGCTGTGTCTGGCAGATCCTTTACAGGATTTCCTCATATTTCTTATCTAAATCCTGGAGGCATTCCTCCTACTAATACCAGCGGAAAACTGGAGACATTCGTCCTATAATAGTGTAAGCGACAGAGACTGAGCTCACTCCTCGTGTCTGCTATGAACCCCAAATGCACCTCTATTCTGAGTAACTGTGGTTTACATGGATTCTATTAAAATGTATTCCTCATTCGACATCCCTCCATGTTTCGCCACGCTAAGTGGGGTTTTCATGGGAGAACGGCTTGTACGTATGGCGCCCGTGGCTTAATTGGCATCTATTTAAATAACCTCCAGCTGCATAAGGCCTAAAGAGGAAAGTGACAGTTCACTCCCCTTGTGGGAGTAGCAGTACTGACTGAATCATGCACTTCTTGTCAGATTTTCCTTTTTAAATGTTTGTCTGACACTGCCATGCACTATGCATCTGTTTTGGTATTTTTAGAACTGAAGGCGTAGTCCCTGCACTTTTAGACACCGAAAGGCGTAGTCCTTTTGGGTTTAAAATAAATAGCTGTTTCAACTTCATGAATGTTCCTGTGTATTTTTAAGGCTTGGGCCAAAAAGGTGCCTTTTTTTCCAGAAATCTAAATTCAGGTGGGATTTATCCTGTATAGCGTTCTAAACCCCAGCGGAGTGGGCACCATCCGACAGAAGGGGACCTGGCACCGGCAGTATCCTTATCATCTACACACCTAAATATAGTGTTGTGCCTAAATATTAGCAGACGGAGAGCCTCTACAATCCCTCTACAATCGCTTGCAAGCAGCCTCCTTATATCGAACGTACCTACCCTATGTAGCGCTTTTCTTTACTTTTCATCAAGCCCTGTTTTCAGTAAAGAGGAGGGAGACCAAGAGATCTGGAAGAGACCCAAGTAATAAGCTGAGTGGGGCGGAATTTGCGTGATTGAGACTGCGGAGAAGAGCTGTTGTGCGAGAAGTTACTAAAGCTTATCGCATTAGCTGTGTCTTTTATGCTTGATGGGGGTGAGGTTCCTAAACCCTTGTTAGGTGTTTACCCACCGCTCATTCTCTGCCTTGAAGGGTCTGTTTAGTAGGAGTTTGGGATGCAGGGGGCTACTTTTTTTGGCTTTGATGTTTTTTTGTTTGTACTGCAATATAAAAAGTCAATAAAATGTATCTAATTAACAAAAAAGATCTTTTAGAAAAAAAATGCATTATGGGGGTGTGTGGTACTTATTACAATGGCACTATGTAATTTTTCTCTATTGATGAATTCAAAGAACAGTTTTCTTAAATTTATCAAGTAAATATAAACCTCCAAATGCTGCCCTGATAAAAGAAACCACTTCTATGCATAATATTAGCCAGTAAATGGGTTTTTCCTTCCAGGACATAATCAACTGATTTTGGAGTTTGCGATTATTTAAATATAATAGGTCTGTTTTATGCAACAGGGGAAATTCTATCATAAAAAGGCTTGATGACATTTAAGTAAAAGTAAATTAGCAATTTCCACATTTTATTTGTCATACTGGTTTACACCTTGAAGATAATTTACAAAGTGGACAAAAGATTTTGCACTCACACACAGGAATCTAGATTTTTATTTTTAACTTTACATGGAAAAGTAGCAAAAAACACTGGAGTTGGCGTAGTGCATTATTCCTCAAATCATGTCTCCTTTAACCACTTAATGACTACATAAAGTGTTTCTGCCTTCTTAATTTCTATAGACAATGTCCAATGATGGCTTTGTATATAGTAGAGGAAGTGGCAGTGCCACATTATTGCAGAATCAGTGGTCATGTGATAGAGCTACTGGGTCTAAATAAAGAACATCCCAGATTATAAGGGCTGTTTTTCCTCTGTAATTGGGGCTGGTTTGATAATAATCCCCTGAAGGTCCTCAAACTAATTTCACACAGTGGAAAAATCTGACTTGGATTTCAATCTGCATGTCATTCACAGATTTTTTTTTATAAACCCTGTTCAATAGGACTAATCCTCGTGTGGAAATCCGACAGTTTTTCCACATCAATAAGTGGCATGTCACTTATTGACACGGGTTTGAATTCAGCTCAAATTTATGCCACATCTATAAAAACCTGCGGATTCCCCACTGAAATCAATGGAGGCGGATTTTACGCAGATTTGGGTGCGGAATTTGTGAGCACAGCCTTATGGGGGGCAAGTTGAAATAAAAAGATGAATACAAAATCTATTTTTTTTTTTTAAACTATGAAAAAAACGTAGTAAGCCGTCACAAACCATATCTGTAGTTCTAGCCCTGACCACAATTCAACTACCTTGGCCATGTTATAAATTTAAATTGAATGCAGACAATAGTAAACCCAAATATAAATTCACATTTTTTTTTATCTTTACTATATTTCACACTCTTAACTTCTAAATAATTCTAAAAAAAAATAAAAAAATTGTATGTGTAGAGATGATAAAAAATAAGCCTGATCAGTCATGCAAAAATCTATTCAGGATACAAGGTACAGTACAGTAGGGCCCTACAGAAGTCTATGAGTGTCCACTTAAGAAACAGTACAAATTGAAGGTTGAATGGACCCTTAATATGGCCAAGTGCATGAGGCCTTAAAGGCTTTCTAAACCTTTGAAAGGCATTTCTTTTAAAATAAAAAGGTCAATCAGTGTTATTGGTGCAACTTTATAAATCGTTTTTATTAAAAATTATTTTTACTTTTTAAAATACTGCTCTATATTCATTATACATAGCAGTTGTATCAGTCCCGTGACATGCAGGGTCCACCTGTAATCTATTACATCTATGTTATGAACTTAGATGCGATGGATAACAGGAGGATGCTGCGTGTCAGAGACACGCAGGACACGCTATAACTGAACCCATCAGTCCCGCGGACCTGTCGGGACCAAGATTTAGCTCCTCTGTATGTATAGAGAATACAGAGCAGCTGTATCTCAAAAAGTTTAAATAAATTTTAATAAAAGCGAATTATAATGTTGCACCAATCACACTGATTGACCTTTTTATTTAAAAAACAATGCCTTTCAAATGTTTACATAGCCTTTAAAGGGGTATTCCCAACTCAGCAATCATGTTTAAAATGTTAAAATGTTAGATAATGTCAATATCTGTATTTTAGTAAATACATTCATGTTTCAAATCTGTGCTGTTTTGCAGATATGAATTATTCTCCAGCCAGGCTTCCCTTCCTTGTTTGAAACCTGTTCCTCATGGTTACGACCACCACTGTGATTAAGCAGCGGTGGCCGCACTTGTGCCGTTCTACCTCTTTATTTTGCAGTGAGGATGGCCGGGATCTCGTGTAGCTCCCTGCCCAACCACCTCTTGAGCTCTATTCAAATAAAAATGACTATTTGGGAATAACCATTTAAAGAGGATCTGTCACTAGTTTATTAATTTCCTATCGCCTAACTAATTTAATAGGCGCTATGATGCTGATAACTACAGTGTGTTTGTTGTCAAAAACATTTATTATTTGCAAAGTTCTGAGCATTTTTCTAAATATGCTAATGTGGCTCTAATAGCCAAATAGGAGGTGACTCTTTCTTTTCCCTCTGGGTGGAGTAATGTTTTCTGTATGACGCTGTCCAATCAGCATACAGCTTTTCCCCCTTCCCTGCCCAGCAACACAGTGTGATCTTATAGTATATAGCTTCCATTCATGACTGTGTTTTCAACTGGTGATACCTCTGTGTCATATGTCATATGAATTAGATTAGAATGTCATCTTTCATATGCCACCAGAAGCTCTGTTTTAGGTGGTCCACAGCCCGACATATGGCTGTTTGAAGTGAACCCCCTTCCCTCCAGCCAGAGTCTCTCACACTGTGAAGTAGCTTAATGCTGATTGGACAGTGTCAGAGGCTGTGAGGAAGCTCCGCCTCAGGAGAATCACTGGTGTTGACACCCATTTGAATAGTACAGGCTCATTTGCATATTTAGTTAAAAGCTCATAACTTTGAAAATAATAAATGTTTTGGGACACAATTTTCACCAGCATTATCAGTGTGACAGCACCTATTAGATTAGCTAGGAGATTGGGCATTACTAAACTAGTGACAGATCCTCTTTAAGGAATTAAATAAACTCCATATATGTAACAGCAATTAAACATTTTCCAAAGCTTCATCTAAACTCAGAACCCTATCAGGACACTTTATGTGAGAGCTTAAATAAGCCTAGCCAACAAATAACCTAAAGCTGACTATACATGGACCTTTTATACAGCCTAAAATGAAGATTGGGATGAGAATTGGGCCATGCGTGTGAGGGGGAGATAACAAGCTCTGCCAAGTGAAAACTGTGTTAAATGAAATTGGGAATTGCAAAAAAGAGATGCTAAAATCAAGAAAGATAAAGATCTGTAAAAGCGACTGAATAATGAAGACAGAGCTGGCAGTGATGATAAGAACCAATTTAACAAGAACATTAATACCGATGCTGAAAATTGAAACAAATATAGATTCAATAGCTGAAAGATAAAATTCAGCCTAGAGAGAATGTGCTAAAAGATCATAAAGGTAAATTAAATTGGTGAAAGATCCTATGGATGGAGTTCCCCCGATCGCTACAGAAGACTTCAATTTCCGTAACATTAAGTTAAAAAAAATATTTGACTAGATAATTCAAATATAGGAGCTAGATTTAGATCAGGCACAGAAAACGAAAAAAAAAAAAAGATACATACAAGGAGGATGTCAACATTTTCTAGATTGACTAAGCCTTTGCATGGGGCAGAGCAGCACTACTGGGCTCAGACTCATGTATGGACGAGCTGCTGTGCCTAGATAAACATTGAAGAGGAATACTGCTTATTGTTGGGGTCCAGAGGGGGGTTAAACCTCCACTAATAACACATTTATGGCCTATCCCTTGGATGTTTTTTTTTTGTTTCGTTTTTTCGGTAAAACCCTTTAGGTGCCGTCAACCCCTATAACACTCCACATGTTAAGGCTCTGCTCTCATTTGTGTTTTTTTTGTTCTATTGGGGTACTTTTTGATGGCAAGAATAACCTATTTTGCAGCACTATTTTTGCCATCAAAATTACCACCTACAGGACGCTGACGGGCCTGAAATTCAAAGGGTTTCTTCAGGAATTCATTGGGTTTGGGCATGTGGATCTGTCATAGTTCTATTAAAAATGGAAACCATAATGCTATTGTGAATTTAATATTTGGTGCAGCCCTCAAACTGTAAAACTATTTAGCTGTCCCAGTGCCTCAGTCACTTAGGTGCCTTTTGATTTATTTATTGTTTTTAACCCGAAAACGTTGTGTTTTACATTATTGTATTGGCTAAAAAAATGTAAAACAATTATATTGAGAAAAATACATGCAATTTTTTTAGTGCTGCAGCATATAACCTGTAATTAAATGTAATTGTATCCCGTGGAAAAAGTAGAGAGCACAGCATTAAGACAAGACAAAGAAAGCAATTTTATGTGTCCTTACATAACAAGGAATTTCTCAATTGAATGTGATCTTTTACCACAGTCATGAAAGTTAATTTAAAACAATCACGTCTCATCAGCAAATGCAGAGTGATGCCAAGTTCATTAATATATCTATTGATCTGGAATTTGGAACCTTAGTGTTCATGTTTTAATAGGATAGAGACAGGCACTGATATTGGTATATTGCACTTTGATGTTTATAATGAGGACATCCAATAAATATTGGAGATATTTCAGTATTTATGCACAAATTAAGTATTTACATCCATTACTTCTCTATAAGATATATAATTACCTACCAATACCAATTTCACATACTTTCCAAGAGGCCATACATGTGGCATCCCTGAGTCAACCAGAGCCCTACTCAGCACTGTTTCGGAGTTGTTGCTCCTTCTCAGTGCAGTCTACAGATAGGTGGCCCTGGCTTGGCTGTTAACCCGAGTCATGGTTCAAGATTCTTTAATGGGTTGGGCATTGGCTTACAGGGTAGTCACCTATAGGTGGACACTGGAAAAGTTTTCTTTCGTATGAATGAGAATTATTTTGCACAAATTTACCCATATATAAATCCAAATTAATTAATAGTGCTTATAGTGGTTTATTTTGTTCTTTACTTGTCATATAATAGTCATATATAAGAATACTAATTTTAGTGATTCATGCAACAATTTTACACAGTCCTAATATGGCAATATTACAACTATGAGACCTGGACCCCTGTGGTTTTACTGAATCCAACCTTTATCACCACAGGATTCTATAGTGATCTTAGTTTAATTCAGTGGAACTGCAGAAGATTTGGGTCTTGGTGTTGTCATGCCAGGTGTGGATCGTAAAGAGAGAGGAAGCATGTAGGAAAGATTTTACTTCTCTTTTTTTATTGGAATCTAGTCCTTGTTGCGACTTCAAAAACGGTATAAAAAAAAAACGCCATCAAAACTGCACATGTGAAAGCACCCTTATACTAACATTAAAATGCAGCAATATCAAACTATTAATCCAGTCTTACTTAAAACTGATATATAATTGATTACTTATACCAAGATCAGTTTTAAAGGGACAGCCAACATAAAAAAAAATCTTTGCCACATATAAGGCTCTATAACTTATTCTGTTTAGGCAGGTAACTTAGCGACTGGATAGAAATATACAAATATAGAATTAGAATCGCAATCCATAAGACTCTTCCCCCTCCTTGAGTTGCATCACTAGATTTATTAGGGAGAGACACATTTAGCTTGGAGGGTGTTGAAGAAAAAGTTTGAAGCTTCCAATTTGTTTTAATATGTTTGAACTTGGGGAAAATAAAGGAATAAAAACACTTTTTGGGATAAGTGAAAATTACACTGGTACAATTTACAGTTTTATGTTAAAAAAAAAAAAAATAAAACAAAATCATCCAGCATGAGCCACTGTGGTAAATTTGGTCCATCTATCCTAACTCTGAGCTGTAAATTTTATGACTGTATTCGTAAATCTGCCACTTTGTGTTTCAATTCCTCACCATTTTCAGTTTGTTTTTTTCAGCCAGTTTATGAGAACACTCTTGTTTACATTGATAGCCTGAAGTCCCATACATACCTAGTCATACTCTCAGCTGAGAAGTAAATACAACTGTTTTCAGTCGAGACAATGCTCTATTAGCTAAACAGCCTGGAATCCAGACTGATACAATATGATCGACTAGTTGACTATGGTATTCATCCTCGTCAAAACAACGGAACCCTTGCACAACGGAGACAAACTGAAACTAAGTTTGTGTTAGTCAGGGCTCTGTTCCGATGAAAAGCTCAGACGGAACGTTGGAACGAAGCCCTGACACAGATGTGAACGAAGCCTAAGTCCTGCTCACAAAAGTTCATTGAATGACCGCATAAAATATCAGATCAGCCGATTTAACGGGCGCTTGATCATTCATCGTCTGATCGTTGCCCAGTTTACACAGGGCAATAATTGGGCACGAGCATTCAAATAATTGCCTGGTCAATGGCCAATTTAAAAAAACGGTCTAAGGCCTGATTTACACGAGCGTGTGCGTTTTGCGCGCGCAAAAAACGCTGCGTTTTGCGCACGCAAAAGGCATTTGACAGCTCCGTGTGTCATCCGTGTATGATGCGCGGCTGAGTGATTTTCGCGCAGCCGCCATCATAGAGATGAGGCTAGTCGACGCCCGTCACTGTCCAAGGTGCTGAAAGAGCTAACTGATCGGCAGTAACTCTTTCAGCACCCTCGACAGTGAGTTCCGAGCACAATATACACCAACCTGTGAATCCAAAAAAGACGTTCATACTTACCATGAACTTCCTGCTTCCTCCAGTTCGGTCTCCCGGCCATTACCTTGGTGACGCGTCCCTCTCTTCTCATCCGGCCCCACCTCCCAGGATGACGCGGCAGTCCATGAGACCGCTGCAGCCTGTGATTGGCTGCAGGCTGTGCTTGGCCTGTGATTGGCTGCAGCTGTCACTTGGACTGAATTGTCATCCCGGGAGGTCGGACTGGAGGAAGAAGCCGGGAGTTATCGGTAAGTCAGAACCTCTTTTTTTTTACACGTATATGTATATTGTGATCGGAAGTCACTGTCCATGGTGCTGAACCAGTTTAACTCTTTCAGCACCCTCGACAGTGACTGTCTCCTGCCGTCGCGTACCCAAACATTTTTTGGCGGGTTCGGTCAAAACGAGTTCTGCCGAACCCGGTGAAGTTCGGTGCGCTCATCTCTAATTTGACACTCCGTTTGGATGTTTGTAAACAGAAAAGCACGTGGTGCTTTTCTGTTTACATTCATCCTTTTGACAGCTCTTGCACGAATCACGCAGTTCGCACCGAAGTGCTTCCGTGCGGCATGCGTGGTTTTCACGCACCCATTGAAGTCAATGCGCGAAAAATGCACGATTATAGAACATGTCGTGAGTTTTACTCAACGCACTGGCGCTGCGCAAAATTCACGCATCGTCTACACTTCCCCATAGACTAATATAGGTGCGTACGACACGCGTGAAAAGCACACGCGACGCACGCGCGTATATTACGCTCGTGTAAATGAGGCCTAAAGGAAATAATACCTCATTCAATTAATGGATTAGCGAGAGACAGATGAGCCATCATTTATGAGTTGTGGAGAGAAATGCATTGGAAACTTTTTATTAGGGTCCACAGAGCATTCAATATACCGTTTTAGAGAAATATATTAAAGATTATAATAGATAATTCCCCAAACTGTGACCAAAAAGCTTGTAGCAATGTCAAAGTTCATTATGCATGAAATAAATAGAGCCAGACTGGTATTTTTTTGGTCACAGTTTGGGGCATTGTCTATTATAAGAAAGTCTAAAAAGACTATTATTAATCCATGGATCTACCCTACTTTTCCTATTTCAAACAAATTATATTAATTTTCAAAACAGGTATTGTTGATGGAGTAAATGGGAGCAGGGGAAAACATAGAACAAAAAAAAGACTTAATGGATATAATGGCACATATTTACTATTGTTGTTATGCCAGAATTGTGGCCTAAGATGTGCCTTTTGGGCACAAATCAATTTTAGACAAATTCATTATTAATTTGCTCTAAAAAGAACAGATATTTACACCTCACTCAACACTTCTAGAAAATGTGGCTTGGTGAAAGGGGTATGGCATAAAATGCACCCTGAAACAAACAGATGTAAAAAGACAACCAAGAGGTGGTATAAGGAAGTGAAAAGTATCTATGTGCACCAAGGTGATAAACTTGGCAGATCTTTTGATTTACAAAATCCTGAAGAAAAAGGAAAGACAGTGTACACAATTTACAAAATCCTGAAGAAAAAGGAAAGACAGTGTACACAATTTACAAAATCCTGAAGAAAAAGAAAAGACAGTGTACACAATTTACAAAATCCTGAAGAAAAAGGAAAGACAGTGTATACAATTTACAAAATCCTGAAGAAAAAGGAAAGACAGTGTACACAATTTACAAAATCCTGAAGAGAAAGGAAAGACAGTGTACACAATTTACAAAATCCTGAAGAAAAAGGAAAAACAGTGTACACAATTGACAAAATCCTGAAGAAAAAGGAAAGACAGTGTACACAATTGACAAAATCCTGAAGAAAAAGGAAAGACAGTGTACACAATTTACAAAATCCTGAATAAAAAGGAAAGACAGTGTACACAATTTACAAAATCCTGAAGAAAAAGGAAAGACAGTGTACACAATTGACAAAATCCTGAAGAAAAAGGAAAGACAATGTACACAATTTACAAAATCCTGAAGAAAAAGGAAAGACAGTGTACACAATTTACAAAATCCTGAAGAAAAAGGAAAGACAGTGTACACAATTTACAAAATCCTGAAGAAAAAGGAAAGACAGTGTACACAATTGACAAAATCCTGAAGAAAAAGGAAAGACAATGTACACAATTTACAAAATCCTGAAGAAAAAGGAAAGACAGTGTACACAATTTACAAAATCCTGAAGAAAAAGGAAAGACAGTGTACACAATTTACAAAATCCTGAAGAAAAAGGAAAAACAGTGTACACAATTTACAAAATCCTGAAGAAAAAGGAAAGACAGTGTACACAATTTACAAAATCCTGAAGAAAAAGGAAAGACAGTGTACACAATTTACAAAATCCTGAAGAAAAAGGAAAGACAGTGTACACAATTTACAAAATCCTGAAGAAAAAGGAAAGACAGTGTACACAATTTACAAAATCCTGAAGAAAAAGGAAAGACAGTGTACACAATTTACAAAATCCTGAAGAAAAACGAAAGACAGTGTACACAATTTACAAAATCCTGAAGAAAAACGAAAGACAGTGTACACAATTTACAAAATCCATAAGGCTTCCATACACGTTTCTTTATAATGGCTCGCTCATATTAATTGTAGCAAATATTCTAAAATCACCACTAGGTGGAAACAATAGAACATCATTAGCAAAACATTAAACACCAGTAAAATAGTTTACAACCTTTAGAATATTTAATGGATTGGATCATCTATCATATGTGCATGGTTCAGATGAACTGGAAAATATAATTATTTATTCCATTAAATATGAAAATTACTCTTACATGAATATTTACTTATCAACAGTAACAAAAGAGAAAATTGAAGTGAATTGTATAATCGCCAATGCATTGCTTATTGATATATATTGAATGCCCTACCAGTCACATAATGCGATTAAAGTTAGATTGTCGCAGATACTGTCTTATATTAATGCACAAGATTCTTTTTGTGAATGACGTGATGATATGAAAATTAGTTAATAACCTCCATAGTAATAGTGACCTTGAGACACTAGTGAGCTTTATTCCTGTAGGTGCAACGGTGCAAGTAGGTTGCAGGTATGTACCTGGTTAGAGAGTCTATCACCACAAGACATCTCATTGATCGGCGCTCGTTTGCTCCTTTTACACGGAGCAATGATTGGATAAGTATAGTGATGAGTGAACGCTACTCCAATCATTCGTCCCCATACATTTTCATCATGTCAGCAGCTCATCTCCCTGATTACATAGGTAGATGTGCTGCCAACAACGATGATTTTTAATTCTGCATAATAGGGTAGATCAGCCGATGAATGAGCGTTTGCTTGTTCATCAGCTGATCGTTGCCCTGATTACACAGGGCAATGATCGGGAACTAATGTTCATATAAACGCTGGTTTGCCTGATCATTGTAATAGGGCTTTTAGACTGATTCAGACACATGCCAACTATTTAGACTCATTCATTTTAAAGTGAAGTTGCTGAAAAATGGCTCAAACAGACACTAAAGGGAATAGTACAACCTAAATGTCCACAATATCCCATTCACTAATACTAATAACCCCCCCAAAAAAATAAAATAATTGGGGACAGATACATTTAGACATGCATACAAAAACAATTTAGAATCTCTGATAGAGGTATAAAAAAAAATGTACTAAATACTTTGTATTTGTACTTAATTTACTTACCATGGACTTACTGTATTTTATGGACTTATCTACTTCAATCAGCAGAGATTTTGACTAGAATTGTATTTATCTCATATAAGCTCCCATATCCCCCTCAGTTCCCTTCTGTATGTCTTCTCACCATCCGATTATATTTATTCCATGAAAACCAAAAAGAAAGAATTTACAAAACAAAATTACAATCTTTTGAATACCCCTCCCACACGTTCTAAAAAATGTCTATCCATGCTCCTATCAACCACTGCACATGATCTCATAATCATGTAGATAATCGGCACCAGTTTTGACACTCTTTCATATCTATTGATAAACAAAGTCAGCGCCCAGATGTATCAGAAAGCACAAGAAAAAAAGGGGGATCACTTAGATATCAGCAAAAATTCTAGAGAAACAAATGGCTGCACTGATGGCACATTTGTAAACTTCCTTGGTTCTTAATCATAGCCGAATACAAAGAAACAAGTCATACAGTCTTGCAAAACAAGTTCAATACTAGTAGGTATGACAATTTTTTTATTTATTGCTGAAGGTCTGCAGTGATGGTTTTTACTCAAATGTTTCATTTTATTGTAGGAAATCTTTTTTTTTTTACACAAAAACAAAAACTTTGGTAGACTGTAAGTTGTTAGACAAATGACTTTAAAGGTCAATAAACATTGAAAAAAAAATGGTTTAGATATGATGGAATTGACAAGATAGTGTTAGCTAATGAGGAACATCACCATTTCACATTCAAGGCTTTGTCAGAAAGAATCTTTGAATATTTTTTATTTTCTTGAAATTAAAGTGTTCCTGCTAATGTCTGTGGATTATCAATTGAGACAAAATATTTTCCTAGAGTTTTACTTCCAGGTTATAGGAACTTCTGTGGGAGCAAATTTTTCCTTGGCATGAAAAACATCTACACACTGTATGGCCTGACGGGAAGAACAGATTGTTAATCGTGAAGAACCCTATCTTCTTGCCTATTGTTGGAATATCAGATATAATAACCATCCTTATGTGGAGAGTCATGCAACCATCAGAAAAATGTGATTAAAGCCTCATATCATGAAACAAATATTTCACATGCCTCTTTGTGGGAACCTTCAACCTTCGTATGTGGGGGAAAATATTCCAGTGGGAGAAGATCAAACCTTTCTTTGAAGCACACAAATTTTAAAGACAGAGGAACTCACCAACTTGATCTTCTAATAGAGATAAAATGAGAAAATAAAAGTAAAATAAAACTAAAAAACAAAAACAATATGCTTCCACGCATACAGTAAGAAGTTTACCCCCCAAGTTGAGAAAACTTTTGATAAATATGTACAAAATCTATATCAGGATGAGGAAAATTCCTCAATGTTGGGATACCTCATATACCTCGGAAGCCTGCTTCTTCTCCACCCTAGCCCCACTTTAGGGAGTATTTTGACTCCAAGCTTGTGTTATGGTAAATTGAAAAAACATACCAGATGTCAAATATACAACCATGCTACGGCTTTGTTCACATCTGACGGAAAGTTCAGACGGAACCCATGAACTACGCGGATGTGAACGAAGCCTTACATTGTTAAAATAATGAATTTTTTTCAGAGACGGAACTTGGCTTTACATTTGTAATAAGTTGTATATCTAGTTTCATGTATGCCATGTTCATTATGTTACATGTAACACGTAATCTGACAGTCTACTCTTCTAAACATTTTACTGATATGAATAATGATAGAGCCATGAATCCATTCAGCAATCTCACAGCATTTAACTGGGGGCATAGGGGGAAATACCCTTAATTTCAGGTACAAAGAAAAGGGCCACTCAAACTCACATAATTGTTGCGTAATTATAACACAATGGGGAAGTTTTTTTAAATGTATTTGCCAGTCCTGTAGCATATTTATTAAGCTGTCGGAATATGTAGATTGTTGGAATATACTTAGAAAAATGTCGGAAAACAAAGTTAGGTCCGACTTGGCAATTTTTTCCCTACGGTTTGTTGACAAATCTGGCATACACTGCATTGAATGAGAGACTAGCACATGTCTTGAACAGTGCGAAAAATGTAAAAAATCAAATTTATAGAGGTGTACTTTTTGGGTGATCAATTTTGCCTATGGCTTGTTTTTATAGAACAATTTTTCAAACCGCCAATGAGCATGGTTCAAAAAATCATTCCGATTATCTATTGGTCATTTCCTTTAGAGAAATCATTTGGTTAGATTTATATTTACTGAAACCATTGACAATGGTGATATTTATATATGGATGATCAATATAAACTATCTTAACAATCATTTTCTCACTTATTGTTCTTTTTAGTGCATTTACACTTTTTGAAAAAACCAATACAGCATACCAATTATTTTCCAATGTTAAAGGGGTCTTCCCACAATTAACATTTATCACTTATCCACAGGATAAGTGATTCTCAGTTGCAGAAAATTCTGCAACAAATTCTGCCACGTGTGAATCCACCCTTACAGAAAAATATCATGAAATGCTCTATAAAATACAAGCCTTGCTTCCAGAAGAGAATAATGATATGGCGAATAATCATAGAACAGAGCTGCACAGACTTTGTGTGTCTCCATTAGGCCTCCTTCACCCATAGATATTTTCCGCCCTTTTAAACAGCATAAAAAATGCACGTAAAAACGCCAGAGTTTGTTAAAATTTAACAGCATTTTTTATATAGCTTTTCTAGTGGCATTTTTTTTAAAGGGGTTTTTATTTTAGTGTGATTTTTTTACATGCTTTTTTTTTTTTTTTTTTTTTTTTTTACATATCTGTAGAGAAACCAATGAAAAACGCCATACCCAGAGCATGCTACATTTGAAGAAAAAAAGGCCACAAAATTGGCTAAAAAAATTCCACAAATAAATGCAGTGTATGTAGTGGTTGTTATATTTTATATGTAACATCTGGCTGCACCACAAAAACGCTGATAAAAAGGCTTAAAAAAGCAGCAAAATTCTGTGTGTGAATATACAGTCTCCGTCACCTTACCTATGGAATGAACATACAGGTCAGGTGATATAAAGCTTTCTCTACAGCTAGTCCAATATAATTCTATTAATATTTATTAAAACTTAAAAATGTACGTAGTGATCTAATACGTAGACTTTGGGTACATTAAAGTATTACTGTGATTACTTTCCAAGTGCAATTCATAAATGTAATACGTACATACTGTATGTACAAAGAAAGTTCCTAATTCTCTCTCTTTAAACTTTTCAATGGATCAAACAAAGTGTGCTTCTATCTTCATTGCTATATTTGTGACAATAATGTAATGTAATAATGTAAGCCCGAATGAAAACTTATTAGTGACTCTTTTCATATAAAAAAATCAAACTTGTTAATGCAAAGAAAGAAAAATAGAACCATATTCACATATTAATAAAGTAAAACAGTTTAAAGTAATTTTGAAGTCACCCTGACATATAAACACATTACTACATTAAAATGATTTATAACTTAAATGCATTCATGTAAAAAAAAATTTGCAAATACGATTTTGTTTATGGAAATACACACTGTTAAATATTTCTGACTTCCAGACAGAATGTTAGTTGATCCTGTTATATTATTATAAAACATTTTAATTACAATTATTTCCTTTTATTTCAAGGTTTCAGAGATCCAATTCGTTAGTCTCCATCTACTTCTATAGTGGAAAATTGGCATTCATATGGCATCTGTCACAACTGTGGGGTATGTGGACCCACTAGGCCGCTCCATCGTAGCGGAGTAGCAGCTGGCCAAACTACGGTCAATGAAAGTCTATAGCACAAGTGTACATGTATGAAAGTTCTGACAGACACGAGATGTAGCAGACGTTTTGGCACTGATGATACGTGGCGTAGATGACACTTGGCATGGCAGATGACACTTGGCGTGGCAGATGACGCTTGATGTGGCAGATGACGCTTGGTGTGGTAGAGAGGAAGAACTCGACTCCAACACTAGCCTTTGCTCAGGAACAAACACAGTTACTGGATACAGGATACAGGAAACAGGATATGGGAACACTGGGAACAGGATACAACTAAGGCACCATTTGCTAAAAGAACATGGAAAGACACAACAACGCTCAGGCAAAGGAAGGAGGGCAGGACGTATTTAAGTAGGGCAGGGTGCACGGGTCCCTATGGGAGCGAGCAGCGAGGAGGAGGAGGACTCCGGCATAGAGGTAAAAAATGCTAGCAGCCGCCATGGGAACTCTGATAGCGGTGAGCGGCGGTTGCTAGCTCTACAGCATCCAACTGTCTATGAAAATTAGCAATTCAAAAAAAGTGTCACACAAAGTAGTGGAAACCTTGACAGGATAACATTTGTTCCATATTACATATTTGTACCATACAGAATTGTTACACATCCATAATATGCTTGTGTGCATAAGGCCTTATACATTTTATCACAATAATTATAGAAAAGTAAACAAGGACAACTATTCATCTCAAACTCTCTTCTCATCTTTATAGGCCAGAACAATATACATGAAATCAGAAAAAGTGCGGGAGCAGTTTAATCTGTAAAAATCTTTAAGGTGTAATAACAATTAAAAAAGAATACACAAGAACACTGACCTATTGTGGACTTAAAATTCCTTGATCATAGCATTATAGGATTATAGAATAGTATATTTAACGCTCGGTACTAAACTAAAAGCCCACAAACATTCCTGGAAGCCGATCCCCGAACATGGGTGATTTCTCAGGGGCAATTACGCAGAGTTGCACAGCATAGAGGACTTGTCAGAGAATAAGTTGTGCTCTAGCACAGAAAACTTTGGCAGCAGGCAGGGATAATGAATGACTGAGACCATTATTGAGTTGGAGCAGGCTTATGGAGTAGAGTCTAAGGAATCACCCATTCTTTACCCTTTCCCCCATAAGGACAACCACAATCCAAAAGAAGAGGCAGCACGCCAGTGGTATTAAAATCCAAAATGTATTCACCCAGCATACAGGCCGAGTTTCACATTCCCATTGAAGGCATTTTCAAGCTGGATTGTGGTTGTACTTGTTTGGGATATCACGTCAAGTTTCCCCTGAGGATAGCACCCACATTTTTATGCTACGGTGCAACTCCTATACTTCGTTTGTTCCCCCATAAGGAGGTATAGACTTAACCAGTAAGATTCCAAGGTTACGGTCCTTAAAAAAGCTTCCAATAAACAGTCGAGCTGCAGATGGTTGATGTGAAACGTTTCGTGGTCCAATAAATCTGTGTCAGTAACAGGCGGGCAGTATCAGGTCCAGTAATCGCTATCAGGAGACAAGGTCAAGATCAGGCTAGAGGTTGGTAAACTGATAAATTACGTAGATCAATCAGAGTCAAGATGTAAGAAAGGTCAAATACAGGAAAATGAAAGGGAGCAACACGAACAAATGGCAGGAAGTTCACCACCAGGACTGATAACCAAGTGAGGAATTCCATGAACCCCTTTAAAGGACTCCATCTGATGTCAAACGCCAAGGCCGGGACATGATTTTGGCTGTATCCATGCATTACAAGCAGAAGAGAAAGCTAGAGAGTCGAACCCCTGTCTGAGAGTATATAAACCACTTGCATGCTTTTTTTAAATACCGAAATCTCATAAGAAAAATCATGTCTAAGAGCAGCAGTATTCACTGTTTTCCATCGTTAATATAATACATTTGATCACATCCGTAACATAAGCACAGAGACTAAAGGACATTAACTTCTACAGAAGTGAACATGGTAATTAGATATAGACATATAAAGCTTTTATATATATATATATATATATATATATATATATATATATATATATATATATATATAAATATATATATACAGTATACTGTATATCAGCCATTTAGTGCAAGTTATTAATTTTACAATGAAAGATAAAAGCAGTACACATACATTTATCGGAAAATTAAACAACAGCTTCTAGCACCAAGTACAATCATGTAAAAACAGGAGACCCAAAACTAAAGTTCACGAATTATTATCGGATATAGAAAAAATGTGACTTCTAACAACAAAAATGTAAAAGGCCACCAAAGCTGTCAGCATTAGATGAAAAGTAGTTAAAACTTTCATCTCTGAAAGTTAGTAGAAAATCAAACTCTTTGGTATAGATCTGAAAAAAATGCACAAATGTACTGAGAAAAGGAAATAGCAAAATAAAGCGTAAAATGTGAACTAGAACACCGAAATTGGACATCTAAGTTATGGAGGTGGGTTATATTGATTAATAAATCTAAATTTGAGAACTTTTGAAGTGCCAGAAGATGATACATACTCTAAAAAAGCAATGAAGAACTGTAAACCAAGTTTAAAACCATCAGTTAAGGATCAATAAAATCAATAAAAATGTGTGAATGTATAATAATATCAAAGCTCCCTGGAAAATAATTGATTGTACGCAAACTAATTATAGCACTAGATATGCTTATCAAACAAAGATGGTGGAAACAATGAACTGCCCACCTCCTGTATGAGAGGACTTGGATTATGAAAATCAGAAAATGCAAACTGAAGTTTGGAGGTGTATACATGAAGCATGGAAACTGTACCTGCAGCTTTCGTCTCCCAAAAATTATTTAAAAAGTAATAATGGTTTAGGCTAAACACACACAAAAAAAAAAATCTTAGATTTAGTTGTGTAGGCTTTTGAGTTATTTAGTGTTGGTAATATGTTTCTGTCCCTTTTTCTGCTACTGAAGAATTGATAACTTCTACATAATGGCTGTTTTGACACAAAATTAAATAAATGAAAAGTTGTTTTCCCATAGTTTTGGACTGGCATGCCTTGGGCCCACCAGACAACATCATAGAGAGTACATGTATATCTAATTTTTAACTATCTCCTAAATAATGCTGTTATCATTGTGCACACAGAAAATATTATCAATAAATTCTAATATATTATTTGTGAATCAACCCATAAGAATTTATATATCTAATTTTTGGGTTAATATCCACAATACAGCACCACTATCTGAATAGCCAACTCTGTCGCTGGAGCCAGTATAGATCTCCAGTATAATAGGTTCCACTTGGGCGCTTGGGCTTACATAGCTGCCATCAAAGATAAATCTGCCACAACCTCTATAGACCTGCCTCTACTTTCAGTTAAGGTGGGCAAACACATTGAAAAAATATCAGCCAAATTTGCCAAACATCTAATGCATATGGAGGTCTCCTGATTCTCCCTCAACATCGACTCATGCTAATCTTTAGTTTCTGCAGAAAATCAGAGTGTAACATCTATGGCCACGGCCCGTCGTTCTGACTTACCCTTCGACAGCCGTGGCCATGGACGTCTGAGTTTCTTGCAGCGTCGTACTCCTGTGAGGCGCCGGCACTCACTTCCTGGTTTCGAGACTGTCTCCCGGAGGGGGCGCGCGCGCCCGTGCGTGCACAGACTTAAAGGGTCAGTTTGCGCATATTGCAGGAAGTCGGCAATCTAGCCCAGAAGGTTACTGGGCTATAAATAGGGCTCTGCCCTCTTGTTCTTTGCCTGAGCGTTGTTCGTTTCCCAAAATTTGTCTTGCTAATGGTCCCCTAGTGTCTTCCAGTTTCCAAGTGTTCCCTGTTCCTGTATCCTGTATCCTGTGTCCCGTGCTATCCAGATCCTGTACCGTGCTGAACTGTTGTCGTGTTGTGCTGCATGCCTGACATCTACCTGCCGCCTGATCCCAGCCCAGCCTGCCTTACTGCTGTCCAAGTTGCCACAGGTACCCTCTCTGGGCTATAGACTCTGTACTTACCTGTTTGGTCAGCTGCCGTTCCGCTACGCGGTACGGTCCAGTTGGTCCACACCCCACATTGTGACACAGAGGAGTCTGGCAGCGGCTGAGTGTGCATGTTTATGGTTAGAGTTGGCAGGAATAACTGTCGGACAAAAAAGCGCTCAACTGACAGCAATCTCAAGCCAATGGCTAGGTTTACTTTTTATTAGGGTACGTCCACACTGATTAGAGATGCTGTAGAAAATTCTGCAGCAAATCTGACCCAGAATCAACAAGGAAATCTGCTGGAAAATCTACACCAAGTCATGCAGATTTTGAAGAAGAAAAACAGTCTAAAGTAAAAAAAAATAAAAAAAATATTTCACCTCCCCTGGGGATCCTGAGCATCATTAAGTACCTGGTCCCCTGGGTGGTCTCTGTACACCCGGCCTCCTGTGATGACGTTTCATCTCATCAGACAGCTGCAACCTGTGATTGGCTGCAGCGGTCACGTGTTGACACATATCGGTAGAGGTTAGAGACCAACCAGTGGACCGGAACAGCATTGCTACGGGAACGTCAGTTTATTTTAATCTTTGAAAATAGTGTTTATTTTTCCTGGAGTTGCAGATTTTGCTGCGAATACACAGATAATCACCATACAAAATCCACAAGACAAGGATTTGCTTGCAGATTTTTACTGCCCAAATGAAGTCATTGTGGAAAATATACAATAAAATCCATGCTTTTTCCGCAGCAAAAATTTACCTAGAATTGTATAGGGAAGGACAGGGGACAAAATTTCCCTGTATGCCGACAATGTCCTCTTGTACTTAGTAAATACACAGGGGCTATAAATCGGATTAAAAATTTTGGGAAATAGTCAGGGCTTCAGATGAACTGGCGAGACAATACTGATGCCCTTAGATGGGGAGGTTCGTTGAGTAGGGGTGCTGGGAAAAGGGGAAACATTTAAATATCTGGGTGTGTAAGTTTTCCAAGATATAACGAGATATACTGACCTTAATATACATCCTTTGATCTGGAAATTCAAGAACTAATATTAAAATCTGGGTAAAACGTCTATTTTTGGTGGATAGGATTGCCATGACGAATATGATAATTCTCCCACAATAACTATGTCCTTACTAATAGCCCCATATGTATATGGGGAAGATGGTTTAAGAAGGCTTGTTTAGAGAACTAGTATGGAATGGGAGAAAGGTTCGAATTTAAATTACAGGATGCCTGCGAATAAAAAGGGGGGAATATACATGTCAGACCATAGGGCTTACTATCTAGCAGGCAAATGTAAATTTTTAGCAGGAAAATTTACATATATGCAATTACTGGTAAGAGAAAGTAAAGGTCATCCTACACGGTACGATATGGGCCATGAAAACGAGCACCGATCAACGAGCCAGCTTGTTGATCGGCGCTCGACTGCTGCTTTCACAAGGAGCAATAATCAGTAATGTATAGGGACGAGTGATAGTTACTACAATCGCTCGTCCCCATACATTTCTATCAAGTTGACAGCACATTTCCTTGTTTACGCAGAGAGATGTGCTGCCAACAACGATAATATTTCCTGCTGCATATACGATACGATCAGCCGATGAACGAGTGGTGGCTCGATCATTGGCTGATCGTTGCCCTGTTTACACAGGGCAATGATCGGGAACGAGCGTTCATATAAATGCTCGTTTTCCCGATTATTGGTCTGTGTAAAAGGGCCCTAAGAGAAAACGACAACATTTTTGCAATGAAGTAATGGAATCAGGGCAATTAAAGGTGAAGAATTTTGCAGTATTCCATATTATAAAAATATATGTAAAGTGTCGGATAGAATACGAAAGTTGAACTAGATTAATGGGGTACTGATATTGTCCCCGCTTTTGTTTTAATATAAATATATATTTTTTCCTTGTTTTATTATTTCTTTTCTCTGACGTTCCTGGGGTGGGGGAGGAGGGTTGGGGGGGGGGGGTTATACTAACATATAGGAAGTTGAACTTTTTTGGGGGGCAAAACTGTAAAGTGAAAAAAAATATACATACTGCAACTGTATTCCACTGTGGATTGTCCACCAACTAATCCAGATGAAAAATCTGCAACAATTCTACTGTGTGTGAACGTAGCACAAATCTAAATGAACTATGTCTATATCACTGGTTGAAACTGAGAATAAAACATAAAATTCAAAAAAATGTACTTAAAAAATTCAGAAAAGTGATAATTATAAGATCAGCATTAAAAAAAGAATACAGAATAGTAGTTTATAGTAGATTGTATGGGGAAAAAACAAAGAGGAGCTATTATCTGAACTTATTATCCTACAAAAGCAGATGTGTGATTTTAAATTTAAATTGACGACACTAGAGAATTGACTGACAAGCGTAATAATATTTAATGAGTGAAGAAAAAACAGTCTGCCTAATTTCATGGAGGCCAGCATGACTCACGTTTTCGTCTTTTTAATCTTTTTAAGTAATACCTAAATAAAGAACATTTCTATAATTGCTGTTGTATAAAAGAGCAAAGGAAAGATGTGCATGATATATTTATCCATGATTTGTTTCTTCTTTACAAACAAAGCAATATTAAAGTGCCCCCTCTTAAAACTAGTATAGTCTATTATAATAATATTTTGTTCGGCTCTTCGAGTCTACATTACTTTGTTACTTAGAATTATGCTAAGTACCATGCAATCAAAGTCTTGATGATGATAAGAAAGGTCCTCATGATGTCTCCCACAACAATATATACCAGCATATCATAGCATAGCTGTGTATGAATTATGTCTCATCATAGGATGACCAGTCCAAATGTAGGTGACACTTCAGCTAAAGGACAATATTAATATTTTATTTGCCCTTTACCCTTTTTAATAATTGTATACCAAATCTGCGACCTATGCATCTGCACAGGGGCCTGACAGGTAAGGGGGCCCACTGCTACCTTCAAAAGCAGCTATCCTACTGTCTAATAGATTGTATTTAAGGGACTGAGCTTATAAATTTAGGGGTAGTCTGATAGGGCGGGAAGTAAAGTATGGGGCCCGGCATCTACCTTGCTGAGTTAAATATATGCCAGCTAGGAGGTATTAAAAAAAAAATCACCCCCTCCCCCACAGTCTTTTCTCATACGGATCTTAGAGTCTGGCAGTTCCAGTTGCATGACCTCAGTGAAATTCATTTCTTGAATTCAGTCTCACATTTCTAAGTTCCTAGCTCAGTAGAATTTTTACAGTAACTAAGGTGTGTCAAGCTCAACTTAGAGAACCATCAATTGAATGAACAGAAAATTCTTCTATGCACTGTCTATAACCTTAACTGGACAGATATTCTTTTCAGGTGTACAGGGAGGGATTTACTTATAGGCGCACTAGACCTGAACATTGTGTATTGATACCTACATTATGAGTATTTATATGTTGAAGGGGAAGTGCATAATTGAAGGGGTTGTCCAGGTTGGGGGCTGTTTTTTATGCTGTTGACCTATCCACAGAAAAGGTCATCAGTATACGATAAGTGGGGGTCCGACACCCAGACCCTGCAACGATCATCTGTTCCGTCTGTCTCGGGGCGCTGGAAGATATGCAGGGTTCGGTGCCGGAAGCAGAAGGCTCCGACCACTGTATAACAGCCGTGCTGCGGCAAATTAATAGGACCAGAGCTGCAGTAACCCAGCACGGCCGCTATACAGTGTAAAAGATTACAGCAAAAATAAAATAAAACCATTTTTTTTCCACAAAAAGTAGTTTTATTTAGTAAAAGTGTAAAAAAAAAACAAGCAACACATACACATATATGGTATCACCGCGATCGTAACGACTCAAACAATAAAGTTAATGCATTAACTAAACCGCCGGGTGAACGGCGTCTGAAAAAACAATGGCAAACTTCCTTTTTTCTACCATTCCCACCATAAAAAATAAAATAAAAGTTAATCAATAAGTCCCATTTACCCCAAAATACTACCAATGAAAACTACACCTTGTCCCACAAAAAACAAGCCCACATATGACCACATCGACGGCAAAAAAAAAAAAAAGGGTTACGGCTCTTGAAATGTGGCGATGCAAAAACAAGTCTTTTTTTTTTTTTTTTAAAAGGGTTTTTGTTTTGCAATCGTAGGAAAACATAAAACCTCTACATATTTGGTATCCCCATAATCGTGCCGACCCATAGAATAAAGGTAACATGTTATTTATGCCACATAGTGAACGGCGTAAATTTATAACGTGAAAAATTATGCTGAAGTAGCCGTTTATTTTAAATTCTTTCCTAAAATAAAGTTAATAGAAGTTAATCAATATATTATATGCACCCAAAAATGATGCAATTGAAAAATACAACTCGTCCCATAAAAAGCAAGCCCTTATACGGCTATGTCGACGGAATAAAAAAAACCAGTTACACTCTTAGGGCACGTTCAGACGTGGCGGAATTGCTGTGGAATTCCGCTGTGGACAGTCCGCAGTGGAATTCTCCAGCGGCCGTTTTTTTCATTTCTTTCTATAAATTTTTAGGAAAGTTAGTACAGACGTTGCAGAAAATTACTTTGCGGAGATTAGGCTGCCGGGCAGATTTTTCCCTCCGCAGCATGCTCATTCCATTGCAGAGAAGAAGCGGAATTTCACTGCGGATTTCAGCCTTTGCAAAGCAAAAACTGAAATCTGTGGCAAGTCCGCTGTGATATCTGCAACGTCTGAATTACCTGTCAAATATGCAAATGTTGGTGCAGATTCGTTGCGTAATTGCCCCAAATCTGCACCAACATTTGCAGCGGAAAAATTCTGCCACGTCTGAACGTGCCCTTAGAATGCAACAGTGAAAAAAAACAAAAAATAATCCTTGGTCATTAACGCACTAAATGACCTGGTCATTAAGGGGTTAAATACAGCAAAACAAAACATTATTATATAGAGGCAAGGTGGATTGTGATGGAGTTGGTGGAATGATACACTTGGCTTTAAGTTATGGCAACATGTATAATAAATGACATTAGGAACAATGGCTCGCCCGCAAGACTTGACTACTCCAATTAAATTCAAGACTGTAACCTACTGCCCTACATGACATATTTTATTTATAGATTTCATGAAAAAATAAATTGAAGTATTTCCAGCTCTGCTTTCATATCACTTTTTACCCAATAACAAGGACTAGTAATTTTTTTAATTGATGCTTTCAAATGCTACTAATTAATTGAAGTCTGACATCTTTTCATCCTCAGACGTATAATACCACAATGGAGCGTTCAGCACAGCCATAAAACAATCTGTATTAATGCGAAATAATCGCATTCAAGGTTCTTTATCTCGGCTGTACACGCCTTTCATCTGCTTTACAAAACATTTAAACTTATTTAATATCCTTTTATAGAGAGAAAAGATAGAATTAAAAGGACTCATTCACAGTCAGTCACATAACTTGTTAGAAATCTGCGCAGATTTAATATTTAATGTTCTGAAAATCAAATTAACTGCAAATATTAGTCCTGACAAAGTGTTTATAATTACTTTTTAATCTTAGCAGTCTGAACATGTTTTCATTTTCCAAATGCAGGCAAACATTTTCCAACCCAAATTGCATGTTCCGGCAGTAAGATCGAGGCATGGTGTCATTTATTTCTGCTGGCTAGTAATGCATTCTTTGTGTTGTTTAATAATGTGTGACAAATGAAATGTCGGTAATGGAAAGAGGTTGGGACATTTTGAGCTTTTTTTTCCCTTATGTTTGTTTTCTTCGTTATTTTAAAAAGAACATACGTGGAGTTTTACCTCATTATGTTTTTGCTATTTCTTGTATATGGCAGTAAATTACTGGTAAAATGACTTCCAACCTACTTGATCTACTGAAGAGGCCAAAGTTGGTACTAAAGTACAGTATTCCTGCTTTCTTATTCATGGTAATAGAGAATCAAGGTGCTGCAGATAACACATTTATACTCAAATTTTCTATTTTGACTTAAATAGAGAAAATAATGCATTGTAGTTTCGGCAAATGTACGGTAATGTACTATCATAATTTTGCCTCTTTCATGCATCATTTATTTTATGCTAAAACAAAATGAGGTGAAAGACGCGCATTTCGCTCTGTCTAAGCAAGGAATAGATTTGTAGGAATCATACTTTTTCTGTAAAGATAAATTGCATAAACAAAACCAAACAGATGTAAAATGTATTTCATGCCAGTTGCAAGCATAGACACTTTATGATTTCTTATATATAAAAATAAGTATAGGGCTGTATGGGCATCAGCAATGTTTCTTTTCACCATTGCGTGTGAGCTTTTTTATCTATCTTTATTTTTAATAACACAGGAATCATGTAACATCAGATATGGACTGAAAGTGGTCTGGGCCCCTGGGCAATATTGGTCATGAGTGTTTTACCAACCAGTCAATGTTATTCAAGTCAATGGAGCTGGGCTGCTATACAAGTCAGTCTATGGACAGGAGTGCCACAGTTTCGGGGAAAAAAAAATTCAGACCCACTTTTTTTTATCGTGGACAATCCCTCTAATGCATGTGACTCGGGAGCAGTGGACCCCATCTAGCCATGTACTTTCAGGCACTGTCTGAATGACTGAATGGTCAGTTGACTCCTGTTCTAGCTGTTGAAGAAGGTACAAGCCCCTAAAGCTGTGGTAGTTCGTTCTCACCCCAAAGGATGCAATGGTTTTTTAGTGACAGCAACAAAATTGGTCAACTTCCCTTATGTCCTACAGAATGTTTTTAGAAGAGCTCATAGTGTTTTTCAAGAGCTATAAAGAGACTGTATTACGCTAAATATTTTCTATATGACCTACAAGAAAATTGGTGTTACAAAAGAAAATATCGAAAATTGAAAAAATCTTTATTGAATTAACCATTAAAAGCTACATGACGATACAATTAAAAAGAGTCCACAGATCTACAAGAAAAAAAGGACAATTCCATGTGTGACTCACAAGAAAAATAACAACTAACTCAGAACCTATAACTGCACAGACCTACATAGTATAGATAATATATAAATATCCAATAGTATGGAAAATACCAGAAGTGGTCAGTGCATGAATGAGAACAAATATGAATCAACTACTCAAACAAATGTAGAGGGATTTAACATAACTATAATGAGATTTTCAGGAGTACCAACACAGAGAGCGTCCATCCCAACGCGCATTTTGGCGCAAAATGCCTTCATCTGGGTTCCTACAGAATGTTTTTAGAAGAGACTATACAATAGAGCTATAAAGAGACTGTATTACGGTAAATATTTTTTGTCTGTATTTCCATTCGGAGATTCTGCACATAATCCGTCCGGTCTGCAAATACCCTTTATGTAAATGAATTAAATGCAAAGTTGCAAGAGCACATATATAAAATGTTGCAGCATAAACATAATAGTAATATCATGAACACAGTGTAAACTAGACATACTAGGAAGAGCACTGCCTATATGGTCTGACAATAAATAAGGGGGTGAATTTACAAAGTAATGGAAATACAATAAACAAAAATTAGGGGGATTGAGAAGATTTGCATGCATACAGAATGAAGCTTTGTTAACCCTATAATATCTATAGACAACTGGACTCCTGTTTTAATGGCTAGGATGGTACGTCCGATGCTGGCAGTTTAACCCCTTAGATGCTGCTGTCACCCCATTAGCACCCCTGCTCTGCCATATCTGGAGTCAGTAAGGAATTTTTTCTTAAGATTAGGAAAATTGGCTTCTGCCTAATGTTTTTTTTGTTTTTTACCTCCCTCTAGATCAACATTGCAGGAGAATTGGTTGAACTAGATAGACTTATGTCTTTTTTAACCTTACTATGTAAACAAGTAAGGGATAGACAGCCAGAGGTTCATGTCGTATCACCCTACAATGGATCATGCAAAAAGCTCTAGGCCCTGAGATACTGGGGTGTGATGAAATGAAAACCAACAGCTTGGATCCCATTTTGGTTCTTACCGTGGAGTACGTGGCCTTATGTCTTTGACTTGAATGTTGGATAAATGATGCTAGTGCACTGACATATTGATCAGCACAGTCCAATCTATTATATTGTTGTTTATAAATTTATCTCATATATTTGAAACAAGAAGAACTTGAAATAAAATCAATTGTCAGAAATGGTATTGAACAAGAAACACTTTAAATCAGCTTCACAACAGCTTGGCGGTAGCTGTTTTTTGTTGGTGCTGTAAAAATAGTTGGAAGTACACAGTTGATTTGATAAACTGTTGAAATTCCATTTATTGAAAACATTTATCAATATGTATATGAATCTTCGGGAAGAGCAAATTCCACAGACACTACAACTCAGGCAGAATGGAGATTTCATTATTATGCAGTACGCATGAGTGCATTATACATCAGTGGGATGAGGTATGAGTGAGTTATGCCAAGTCATCCCTAAAATGATAATAAAAAACAGTTTTCTGGTCAAATTGCATTCTACAAATGCACAGAAAAAAAATCAATCAAGTTCTGCTTGTAGTGACCAAATGGGAAAATTGACATTCTACTGACATATTTGGAACCTGCAAAGTAGTTTTATTCTAAATAATCATGTACCAACTGGGTTAATGAATGACTAGAAACCTATGCGAGTAATATTTGTAATTTTGACTGTTCTTTTTAGAGGTTCATCTAAAAGAGATATTTAGGTTTCTGTCTGGCGTCTACCAGGATGATTATCATATTATATGCAGTGAGGTCCAACAGTTAAAGTTTTATATTATCCATTTAAAGTATCAAGTATAAAATTCAAGAAACAATGGGGAAAATATATTGGCTGGCATTTGAGTGGCTATCTTAAAGAGAACCTTTCACCTGCCCATACATGTGAAGCTGAGTGCAGCATGTAATGGGCAGGGCTGCAGAAACCCAGGGGCACTTTACATTTTTTTCCTACCCTCCTCCGTTATTTAGATATCGGTGCTGTTATATTTGCGCCCAATATTTAAATAACCCCCTGAACTGTCAACAGGGTGTTTAATGGCAAGGGGGCATGTAACATGGCTGTGACACTGTCCAATCAGCTACAGACAGTGTCACAGCAAGAGTTGGAGAGAGGAGAGCATGTGTGCACGCACGCTCTCACTCTTCAGGTCTCGGCATACAAGGACAAGACTGATCTCTCGCGAGAGATCACACAGTCTTGTACTTGTCTGCCAAACTGGCAAGGGGGCGTGTAATGGCAAGGGGGCGTGTCACTGCTATGGACAGTGCAAGAGCTGGAGAGAGGAGAGCGCGCATGTCTGCCGAGAGCTGTCTGCCGAGAGATGAAGAGTGAGAGCGTGCGCGCACACGCTCTCCTCTCTCCAGCTTTTGCTGTGACACTGTCCGTAGCTAATTGGACAGTGTCACAGCCATGTTACATGCCTACTTGCCATTACATGCCCCATTGAAAGTTCAGGGAGTTATTTAAATATCGGGTGCCAAATATAACGACACTGATATCTAAATAATGTAGGAAGGTGGAGAAAAAATGTAAAGTGCCCCAGGGTTTGTGCATCCTTCCCTTTACATACTGCACAGTGGCGTAACTACCGCTATAGCAGACGTAGCGACTGCTACGGGGCCCGCGGCATGAGGGGGCCCGTGCCGCCCGCCGGCACGGGCCTCCACCATGGCCTGAGGCTCCGCTAGCTGCCGCTATGGCTGCTACAGTGCAACGCCACTGAACACTACGGCAGAGCAGGGAGGTATCTCCCCGCTCTGCCATTAAACGGGTTGTTCCTACATAAGACATGTATCCCCTATCCCCAGGATAGGGGATACATGTGTGATCGCTGGCAGCGATAGGGAGAACGGGGGACCGAAAGTCCCCTGAAGTTCTCCATCACAAACCTCGGACTTCTGGGGTCTGTGTCGGCAGCTCCGTAGAAATTAATGGAGCGCCGGTCGCGGTTGTGCGCATGCGTTACCAGCGCTCCTTTCATTTTTATTGAGCTGCGCAGACTCCGGAAGTTAAAGCTTAGTCATGGAGAACTTTGGGGGACTTTCGGTCCCCCGTTCTCCTTATCAGTGCCAGCGATCACACATGTATCCCCTATTCTGTGGATAGGGGATACATGTCTTTTGTAGGACACACTATAGGTCAGATTTTTTTGGGGGGGTTGGGGCTGCATGGCGTTACCTACAGGGGGGCTGTATAGCGTTACCTACAGGGGGGCTGTATGGCGTTAACTACAGGGGGGGCTGTATGGCGTTACCTACAGCGGGGCTGTATGGCGTTACCTACAGGGGGGGCTGTATGGCATTACCTACAGGGGGGCTGTATGGCGTTACCTACAGGGGGGGCTGTATGGAGTTACCTACAGGGGGGGCTGTATGGCGTTACCTACAGGGGTGGCTGTATGGCGTTACCTACAGGGGGCTGTATGGCGCTATCTACAGGGGGGCTGTATGGCGTTATCTACAGGGGGGTCTGTATGGCGTTAACTACAGGGGGGCTGTATGGCATTATCTACAGGGGGACTGTATGGCGCTATATACAGGGGGGCTGTGTGGCGTTATCTACAGGGTGGGCTGTATGGCATTACCTACAGGGTGGGCTGTATGGCGCTATTTACAAAGGGGTCTGTATGGCGTTATCTACAGGGTGGGCTGTATGGCGTTATCTACAGAGGGGGCTATATGGCATTATCTACAGGGGGTCTGTATGGCGCTATCTATAGGGTGGGCTGTATAGCGTTATCTACAGGGGGGGCTTTATGATGTTATCTACAGGGGGCTGTATGGCATTATCTACAGGGGGGGCTGTATGGCGTTATCTACAGAGGGGGCTGTATGGCGTTATCTACACGGGGGCTGTATGGCGTTATCTACAGGGGGGCTGTATGGCATTATCTACAGGGGGGCTGTAAAAATAGCACTATCTACAAGGGGGGGTTGTGTGACACCCAGGGGAGGGGGGACCCAGTCAAAAGTTTGCTATGGGGCCCAGTCTTTCCTAGTTACGCCCCTGATACTGCACATGTATGGGCAGATGAAAGATTCTCTTTAAAGAGGCTCTGTCACCACATTATAAGTGCCCTATCTCCTACATAATGTGATTGGCGCTGTAATGTAGATCACAGCAGTGTTTTTTTATTTAGAAAAACTATACATTTTCACCAAGTTATGAGCGATTTTAGCTTTATGCTAATGACTTTCTTAATGCCCAACTGGGCGTGTTTTTACTTATGACTAAGTGGGCATTGTGGAGAGAAGTGTATGACGCTGACCAATCAGCTTCATACACTTCTCTCCATTCATTCCATTTGTACTCAGCACAGCGTGTGCTGTCACTTACACCCACATTAACATTACTGAAGTATCTTGAGAGTAAATAGACATCGCTTCCAGCCAGGACGCGGTGTATATTAAACACTCCCGACACTTCGGTAACGTTAATGTGTGTCACTTACTCGAGATCACGCTTGCTGTCATTTACAGCGTGATCTCGCGGGGTCTCGTTGTAAAACACAGCAAGCATAGTCTCGAGTAAGTGAAGCATCGGGAGTGTTTAATAGACATCGCGTCCTGGCTGGAAGCGATGTCTATTTACTCTCAAGACACTTCAGTAACGTTAATGTATAAGTAATTGACAGCAAGCTGTGTGTGAGTAAATGAATAGAGAGAAGTGTATGACGCTGATTGGTCACTGATTGGTCAACGTCATACACTTCTCTCCACAACGCCCACTTGGTCAAAAGTAAAAACACCCCCAGTTGGGCATTAAGAAAGTCATTAGCATAAAGTTAAAATTGGTCATAACTTGGTGAAAATTTATTGTTTTTCTAAATAAAAAACACTGCTGTTACCTACATTACAGCGCCTATCACATTATGTAGGGGATAGGGCACTTATAATGTGGTGACAGAGCCTCTTTAAACTCATTAACAAAGGTGGAAAATGCGCAAATTATATCAGGTGTCAAACCTCTTGATATATTTGGCGCATCTTTGACCGTCCGTGTGGACAGAAATGTAAATCTTCGCCTGCTATAAACAAGTGTAGATTTGCTCTATAATTTATGTACATTTTTGGCGTAAACCATGATAAATCTGCAATTCCAATAGAAGCCCCATCCCTTCGGCTAAACACCACCCTCCCTTCTCACCACTTTTGGAATGTGGCAAGAAAAGTAATTTTTTTTAAGCCACAAACCTTGCAAAGCCTTTTTGATATATTCCCCCGAATGAGTGTTGGGCCACTTCAGCTTTGAGGGGAATTGCTGAATCATGAGATGGGATGGTTGCTAAAGAATCACTACCTACCTACAACCCATTCAATTGGGGTTGCTAGGCTGCACTTCCCTAGTAACCAGTCAGTCTTAGATTCCTCAGATCTTTTGCCCACGGACCAATGAGCACCGAGTTGGGCACAGAGAAGAGTTAAAGGAGTTGTTTGGTGAAATAAAATTGACAACCTATCGTCAGGATTGGCTATGATATCTAACTGGTAACGATCAGACTCTTGGCATCCTCGCCGATTAGCTGTTTGAAAGAGCCGCTGCTTCCCCTTCTTTTCTTACACAGCTTTGTACTGTACAACACATACTCATTCTTAGCGGCGGTGCACATTACTACAACTACCTCCCATTCATTGGCTGTGCTGCAATACCATGCAAAACCCATAGACGAGAGTGGCGCTCTTTCTATAAAAAAATAAAAATCTGACTATTATTGATATTTTATACAACTGCCTGAACGTATACATTCGGAAATTGTTATTTATGCTATTGTTTCTTAGAGTCGATTCACCAAATGTAGAATTTAAATAACAAAGTAACGTAAACGCTTTGTTAGATTAATTTATGAACAGTTTTATAAGTAGTTTGTATATGGACAATAGATTAAGAATGACATTTATGTGTCACTGAGCTCATTTTTGGCTTCATGAGGCTACAGGACTTTAATATGTAACTCATTACAGATATGAAGACTTATCACTTCTGAGAAGAAAACTGTAATTCCTGGGCAGTTACACATGGCTTGTCAAAATCTAAAATGGAGCCATGATCTGTAACATGTAACAAACTTAGGAACATTCCCTGCAAGTCATTTACATATAAATTGAATGTAACTTCATCCATAGTTAACACAAATTTGATAAGCAAAATTATTTGCAGTGCATGGTGAAGGATTTCCATTTAGTGAATAGTTTTAGTTAAATATATGCAGAATTTTATTTAGAGGTCCTTTGAGTTTTAAGATGTTATCAGAATATGTTTGCAGCAAGATAGTGCACAGACACTCCATATTGTGTTTATTTTCAATCTGCAAGAAAATTAAGCTGTTTTCATTTACAGAGATGGATTATAAATATTTTTTTGAAAGTTCGGATTATAAGTAGCCACAAATATTCAAATACAATATAATGTAGCGGATATTTGTGGTTGTATTTCTTTATCACTTTGCCTCCTTTTACAGGAAAAAACAAAATCCAGAATTACATGCTTTAAAAAAAATGTATATGTAAGTCATTGCTTCCATCACAAATCCCAAAAATAAGGGGTTTATTTCTTATTTTAAGAAAAAATGGGCAAAACCATTATCAAACATTAACCATGTGTACAACAAAAATGGTGCAAAACAGTATCAAAACTGCTCCCCCTTAGGCTATGTTCACACAGAGTTTTTTGCAGGCGGAATTTCTGCCTCAAAATTCAGTTTGGAAGTTTGAGGCAGATTTTCCTCTCCCTGCACGCCGATTTTCGCTGCATTTTTTGCAGCGTTTTTCATCCGCGGCCATTGAGCGCCGCGGGCATAAAGCGCCACGAAATACGCTTTCTCTGCCTCCCATTGATGTCAATGGGAGGTCAGAGGCGTAAACGCCCGAAGATAGGGCATGTCCCTTCTTTCTCCCGTGAGACGGTTTTACCACTCGCTGGAAAAAGACGCCTCCGCCTTTTCGCCATTTTCGGGCCGTTTTTGACAAGTTTTTTGGCGCGGTTTCTGCGTCAAAAAACTCTGTGTGAACATAGCCTTAGTATGCACGTTCCGGCCGGAAAAAACTGCACCGCAATTAGGTGCAGTTTTTAGGCCAGAATTCCCTGCGGCCACCAGGGGGATATGCTGTGTACCTTTACGCAGCGTATCCGCCCTGTGTGAACTTACCCATATAGGGCCAGTTTTAATGCATAGTGTAATCATACAATATGAGATTCTGCACCACAGATATCTACTGTGTATATAAACCCGGTGTTAAAAAGCAAGAATAAACAAGGAATGTGCACATGAAACATTAATGTTTCTTCATTTTGTGTTCTGGATACAGTTTGCTGGAGTGACACGGAGACTTGTGCTTTGAATACAAATCAGCTGCAAGCAAATGCTACTGTATTACTGTGTTAGGAGACAGAATGAAGAACACGGCTTTATAAAGGCTCTTTACATGGTTCATATTGTTACCATGGCACCCAGTCAATATGATTTGATGCAAGTGGCCCAGTCCCTGAATTCTAAAAGGAATTAGTGTGCTGTGAATAGAGAAAGGGAGCAAATTGACCAACTGCACAATGAATGTGTGATTGCTTTGAGTATAATAGTTGGTTACATAAACACATTTTACTTTTGGATGGATACTTTTTGATAGTAGCACTTAGAATTCTCATTGTTTGTTCACAGCTTTTTAGTTCATAGCTAAATTGCTTTTCTAATGTGTAGCTCGGTGTATTACATTATAGAATATTTATGATTTGCTTTTTTTATGGTCACTGTGGATTTATAATTTAGCACACGAGGCTCAAGATAGCTTGGAATACATGACTGAAATAAAATGAATGTTTCAAATAAAATAGGAAAATGTTAATATGTGAGAATAAAAAACGGGAGATTTTAAATTAGGACTAACGGGCTATTTTGTTGGGGGTAGTTCATCTAATGGCTAAAATCATAAAAAATTGTTTTGGATATGACATAGTACACATAGTATTTTTCTTCTTCATCCGCCATGACAACTTCTTCCAGCCATGACTGGTTTCTGCAAAATTTACATCACAAACATCTTTGGCTCCTTGATTTTCTAGCACTCTCCCCACCCATTCTAACATTAATAGTGTCCCCTTTAGGCCTCAGACTGTAATAGTGCTCATCTTAGTGCCCCCCAATCAGTAATAGTGCCACCATTCAGTAGTAATGTCCCCCTTTGTACCCCCACACAGTTAGTCCTCTTTTTTGCCCAATATAATAGTTAGGTGCCCCATATAGTAGTAAGGCCCCCATATAGTACATACAGTATTTGTCCCCATATAGTATATAGGCCCTCCTATAGTAGATAGGTGTCCCCATATAGGTGACTCCCATAAAGTAAATAGGTGCCCCCATATTTTTAATAGGTGCCTTTATATATTAGATAGGTGACCCCATGTAGCAAATAGGGGACCCCCTATAGTACTTAGGTTGTTAGGTCCCCAAATAGTAAATAGGTGACCCACCATATAGTAGCTAGGTTCCCCCCTATGGCATTAATAGTACCACCTTCTGCGCCAATGAAAATGAAAAAAAAAGTAAAATCACCTAACCACGATGAGAATCTGCACCTTTGGCCTATGGCGTGGCACAGACTGCGCAATGTAGTGACATCTCCACACTGACTGTGCCATGATGTCAATCTGATGTCCTTAGCGTCCTGAGTTGATCTTCTGATTTTAGTTAGGATTAAGCAGTTGACCTCTATTTAGACCCAGGGCATGTTGATACGCATTTTTCAAAACTTCCTGTGGGTAGACCCTTCATTGAAATCCACCTCTCATATCCTGAGCTGATATTTTAAAGTTAGAAATTGTAACGCAATTACCTTGATACTGACTCTTTGGTATCCCCTTTTTTTAGGTCCGTTGGATGGTAACTCTCCCATAGCAGCAGGTTATTGGTTGCTGTATCCTTCCTGTACATATTAGTATGGATGTATCCCTTCTCAGTCTTCTGGATTTTAATATCCAAAAAGTTAATGGAATTTTCATGAATCTGCGATGTGAAGAAAATTCCCAGATCGTTAACATTTAGAACAGATACAAATTTCTGGAACTGTTCATTGTGCCTGAACACAGGATGAGGATGTCATCTATAAATCTCATAGAGAAGGACAGACGACATCCAAACATCCATCTTCTCAGAGAAGACAAATAATTTTTCCCACCAGCCCAAAAAGAGGTTGGCGTAGGATGGGATGCATGGGCTACCCATCGCCACACCTCTTAGCTGGTGGAAAATGTTACTATAAAAAAGGAAGAAATTATGCTGTAGCAGAAAATTAAGTAGCTTTAACACGAATAGATTATGGGTCTTAAGGTGCGTGTCCCATCCTAACAGGAAGCTCTCCACAGCTCTACGCCTGAGATAATGGGGAATAGAGATGTAGAGAGCCATCATGTCCCCAACATATGCAGGTAAGGACACAACAGATGGTCTCAAAATGTTATCCACATATACACTTGCATTTTGACAGATGCTGTCTATGCCAGACACAATTGGTCTGCCCTTGAGAGGGTCCAGGCCTTTATGGACTTTGGGCAGAAACTAAGCTGCGCTTGCTTGTGGGCTTGGGGCTGGCGATCCACAATCACCCCTCCAGCCTCTGCGACTGTGACCGTTATGACCCTGTGTTTATGGTTGGAGAACTATACCATAGTTGATAAAACAAATATATAGAGTAAATGTGGGTCAAAGTAAAAGCGATGCACTATGGTATCAATTGATTGTCATTTCTTTTAATAAAAAATATGTTATCTGTTACTGTAACTGATACAGTAGCATACCGTGTAATACAACTTGTTGAATTGCTATGTGCACATAGTATTAAGTTGAGGCTGAAAAATCAGATGCTGAATTTTCCTCCGAAATTTGCTAGTTTTCTAAGCTAAATTTGGAGGCTGATTTTAAAATGCAAGCTGATTTTGATGCTGTTTTTCTGCACTGTTTTTCTCCGCTGTTTTTCAAAAACAGCCCACTAGAGGTTGCCCTAGCCGACAACACCATGAAAACTTAGGCTAACACTAACCTCCCAATATTACCTCGGTACCTACTACCACCAGGGGTACCAGGAAGAGCCGGGTACGATTTGTAGTGATGGTCGGGTACTGGGGCGACTGCAGGCTGGTATTTTAGTCTGGGAAAGCCCAAAAACAGTGGCCCTACCCATCCTGGTAATTCTAGCCTGCTGCTGCTATGTTGTGTCTCGTTGGTTATTTGAAACTTCCTACTCAGCCGCTGGGCGGCTTTAAGTAAAGTCACCCAGATGCCAGTACAAGGTGCCATCAGCTCGTTTGTGCGCCTGACTGGCATGTACTGAAGCGGCGAAGCGGTAACAGCTCAGTAGAAATGGGTAAGACCAAGTAAGCATCTTATTTCAAAATAACATCTCCCCTTATCCCACATATTAAAAGTATCCCCTCTGCCCCTGTCAATACTCTTTTCCGGGCATATACAGTACAGTATATCTATTTGTATATCTGTTTACCTTAAACTATGCATCAGTGTAGTTGTGTACATGCGCATCTGTGTATGATACGAGCACATTACATGTACAAAAGTTTCCAGCTAGACATCAGCAGCATCCACATAACACTTGACACCTCCTGGATCAATTGTCCCATATCATATCCATTCTGTGGTAGCGGACACTTTTGACTGCCATTATTTTTCTCTTCTTGTTTTTTCATCTTCCCATTGATTCCATTGGGAAATTGCGGCGCTGATTTCGCACCTAGATCGGTCAACTTTTTTTCAGGGCCACTGATTTAGATTCTGCATGCTAAAATAATTGTGCCGTATGAACTACGGCACAGGGAGCTATAGTATGGGGCTATAGACCTTTATGGGCACCATATAAGCGACTATTTATAGTATTAGTGTTCGTCTAGGGTGAATAGCACACTAAAATGGCATGTTACGCTACATACCATGATTCACCCCCATAGAATTGCACAGAAACTGTGAGAAAAAATATCTGATTAAAATTGGAGGCACACAAAGCTACAATACGGCCCATAGACTTCTATAGGTGCCTTATTTTGGGTCTTTGTGCTATAGATCAACAGTACAGTAATGTGCATTAGGTTTTATTATTATTTATTGTAGTAGTAGTAGTAATAGTAGTAGTAGTAGTAGTCGTAGTAGTAGTAGTGGTAGTAGTAGTAGTAGTAGTAGCAGTAGTAGTAGTCGTAGTAGTAGTAGTAGTAGTAGTAGTAGTAGTAGTAGCAGTAGTAGTAGTAGTAGTAGTAGTAGTAGTAGTAGTAGTGGTAGTAGTAGTAGTAGTAGTAGTAGTAGTAGTAGTAGTAGTAGTAGTAGTAGTAGTAGTAGTAGCAGTAGTAGTAGTAGTAGTAGTAGTAGTAGTAGTAGTAGTAGTAGTAGTAGTAGTAGTAGTAGTAGTAGTAGTAGTAGTAGTAGTAGTGGCAGTAGTAGAAGTATGCTTTAGCTGGAATAAATAGTTTAATAGGGCCCTTGAGAAAAATTTGTCTTGTACCTGCACATTTCAGCCTACTTTCCAATTCTCACAAAAGTAAATCTTCTCAATTGTGCTATGTATTAAGGTTTACTTCCATGGATTCATTGTCCAATTATTCTAGGCTTCTCCAGTGGACAATAAAACAGATTCCAACAATTCAGAACTATTTTTTTTTTTTCCAGAACTCTTTTCATAAGCAAATCAAGAAGACTCGCACTTATTTCTTAAGTGCAGTGATTTTTATTTTTTTTAATCCAGTTGAGGTCAAATGTTCATGAGAACCAATTGTATGGATCAGAGAGCGTCAGAAATATAATCTCTGAGCATTTCACTTGGGACCATTCAGTCTTGATCTTGAGGGACAGGAGAAAGAAAGGGCTTGGTTGACCATTGTAGACTTTATATTATGTGCTGTCGTATAGTCTTCTGAAAGTCAAAAAGAAGTGTAGGGAGACAAGAGGCCAAGAAGCCCTGACAAAGCACAACACGTGATTTGACAGCATTTGTGCCCTTCATTTTTTTTATCTCCTCATAAAAATAAATGTATGTGTAGCCTTCCCCTAAATATTCTAGTACCATAGATACAGGGAAAACCAACAACAACAACACATGATATTTAAAGATTTGAGTCGTCTGTGTGACTTTGTGTCTAAAGTTGACCAATGCATTTTTACCAAAGAATGTGCATGTTCTACATTGTACTAAAAATAAGTTTTGTATTCATCTTTTGTGTCATGAAGGCTATATTTTTTAATTATGCATACTGATATTAGCTGTCCGGTGCCATGTTCTCATTTTGGAGCTTTTGTATCAATACCTTGTACAAAAATAAACTTATTTAATTGCTACTGCAATTTCTTATAAAATACTTCTTGTTGTGTTTTTACTAGGCCCATAATAAGACCCCTTTAACATCACATATGGGAGATTCATTCTCACCTATATCTTTTTAGGCCAAAAGGAGGATATGAAATATTAGGGAATATCTCCTTTTGATCTAAAAATACAAATGAGAGGATGAATCTCCAATACGTGACATGAAAAGGGACGTAGCCTTATATAAGGGTGAGTCAAAAGTGTATAGGATTCCTCAGCAACACAAATATTATAGCACATATGCCAAGTTAAGGTCTAGGTGTGGACAGGGCCAGTTTTAGTGGGTGTAAAACTGGGCAGTTACCCCAGGATCAACCCGACAGTGGTGCAGAAAAAAAGGAGTGCTTTGCCTGACAATAGATTAAAATTTACCTTAAACCACTAAGGCGTCCTATTAAAAAAATGTTTGGTCCTACTCTTAGTCCACACCTGCTCTCATTCCTTAAAATCCCTCCAATGGGGTGGCCAGTTGGGCGCATTATCTAACTTTTGCATTATATTGATGATCCTTAAGCCAAACAAGGGCCACTCCAAAAGAACTACCGCCCAATATCCTTGATTAATAATGAACTCAAATTATTCAGCTTAAATTTTTGACCAGGTTTCATACCCGACAGACAGGCAGGCGTCGGATAATCTACATAGAGTTTTTAATGATTCTTTTTTATCATCCTGAACTTGGGTTGGTATAAGTATGGGGATTCTCACAGAGTAGGTATACTGTTGAGTAGGAACCTTCATAAGTTCCTTGATTCGGTCTTTTGGCCGAATGTTTTACAACACATAGGTTAGGTCCCATTTTTCTTTCTACCCTACTGACTCTTTATGCAAACCTTACTGCTAGACTGTGCAATAGAGGATTTGAGACTGTCAATGAGTTAAATCCCTCTTCAGGAGAGCCCCCTAACCCCAGCAATCTTTGCACTGGCAGATGAGCCATTGGCAAACTTATGTCCGTGGAATTATTAGTGGCTCAGCTGAACATTAATCAGCTTTTATTGTGGATGATGTATGTTCATTACTTCTACCTGCCTAATATTTTAGGATTATTTGACATCTTTAGGCATTTGTCTGGCTTTAGGGTCAATGAAAATAAAACTGAGGCTCTCAATGTTAGCATTCCTAAATCAATGGATAAGCTACTGTACTTAAAAGGATTGTCTGGGATTGTCTGTGTCTTCTTTGTATGTTCATTATATCGGTGCCTAGATGAGTCCTTTAAATATTGCAAGGCTAGTTTTTCAAATTGATTTGGCAGGGTAGGCTAAGGAGGAAGCCCCAAAATCACAGCCTGTGCCTATGGACGCACCGGCGGTTTGGGAATACCACATCTAGCAAAATATTATCAGACAGTAGCCAGAGAGCTGGAAGTGTATATTGTGAACTCCCCAGTATTAGTTGTTTATGGTGTTTAAATAAATGTTGTGTATTATTAATGTTGGTGTGACAATCTGCAGCACGTAAGTTCCACCTCATCCAAAAATGACACAGGTTCAAATTCTGTCTGAATGTATTTATAATAGGTTTATAATATAATATAATTAGAGGTCCATTTGCACTGGACTTTGTAGCCCTTCTTACGTTAATCTGTAATGTTAGGCTGCTCCAGTACATAAACTGTTCTGACCACTTATCTGCCCAAATTATGAACTTCTCTATCTCTTTCCCCGGAAAATTTGGGATCATCTGTTAAAACAGTACAATCCTTGTTCTCCGCATAGCCCACCTACACCCCTTCTCGATTAAGACTTTCCCCCGAACTGAAGACTTTGGGAATTCCTGCAATAGATGAAGAAGGGCTTTTTGAGAATAGCAAATGTTCTTGATCATATTACTGGCATAAGATTGCATGAGTATTTGCTTACATGCAACTTTGCCATTTTATGACTACTTTATGGGAATCTCGACTTCAGGACTCATAATTAGTTGTTTTTTTTCACCCAAGATAAATTATCCTATATGAGGTGTTGGGAGGGAAACCTAAGGAACCCCTGTTCTTTAGAGGCTGACAACATATGACCAAGTCAGCAGAAAAGCATTCTAATTATACGTCTTTGGCTGTGTCTCTGTATAAAATGCTCGCGCAGTGATATCTTACTCCAGCAGAGACTCGCAGTCTATCAGGATCTTCCCCGACTCCTTCTCTCTTTGCTTCAGGAGTTGTGGTGGCAAGAGTAAGTCAAGTGAATGGGACAACAATGCAATACCCCACACAGCTGCTACGAAAGTCATGTGCAAGTACGAAAAGCTGAAACCCGATGACAATAATGAAGAGTGCTCTGCAGCCCATGCAAACAGCTGATTGGCGGGGGTGCTGAGAGTCAGACCCCCACCTATCTAATATTGATGGCCTATACTTAGTAAAGACCAATTATTTTTAAATCATGGATAACTCCTTTAACAAAAAACTTTCTAGCATTCTAGGAGACAAATTAAATGGTATTTTAGTATAGCATTATATGATTTTCTTTCTGTTGATATTCCTACTTAGTTTTGTATTTGAAACGGAGACTTGAGTTGAGTTATTAAGTTTGCTTTAGGGTTTTTTCCCGCTCCTTGTGGGTGAGGTTTTCTTATTTCTTGCAATTTCGATCAACTTTCTTTTTTTTTCTTTTTTTCTTTTATTTGATTTGGACATTCGGTGACAGTATTAAGTGGAAACTATTGTGTTGTGGTATCATTTATGCATTGTATTATTTGTACATTGAGTGGCTTATTTAGTGAGCATTGTGTGAGCATTGTACTTGAGCATAAACATTAGGATAAAAAGTGCATATGCATATGTTTAACAGTATATCCCATGAATGTTACAAAAATGTTAGTAATCTATTTAACATCAGCAATTATTAAAGCGTAAGTCCACTTCTTACAAGGGTTGTTAGTTTGAATGAAAATAAAAAGTTTTAACAAAATGTTTCATTCAAAAAGGGGTTCTCCCACCAGGACAACCCCTCTTCATATGCTCTGTTTAAGCATATGGACGTCATACAGGGGAGTTCTGCTCAGGAAGAAACCTTGTATTATATAGTTGACCATTCATTTGAATGGACACCATGTAATATTACAATTCCCATACAGCTGATTGGAAGTGAGTCTGTATACAGAAAAAGCGTTGTACTGATGGGAAAACTCTGATTCAGTAAATTTGAATACTGCCAATTGGATAGAATGACCATCATAGTTAGATACACGATGGGCATGCTATTGTCACAATATTTACTTTCCTTTTTTTAGTACGACCCTAAGGACCATGAAATACCCTAGATGTATCGTAGGTATCACACCCAAAATAAAATGTTAGATTGGGGTGGAATTACCCTTTAGTGTTAACATAGTTCAAAACATAAGAAAGCACATAATAGATTTAAAATGTGTAAAATCTAATATCTAAACCTCCAAAGTATAAAATATTTACTGCAACTACTTGAGGACTGCAATCTGGTTGAACAGAGATGTACATCAGGATTCTGCAGAAAAATTCTTCTCATTAATCTCCCAGAGCTCAGAAAGGCATTTAATGGGAAACAACTTTTTAAATCTGTCAATTCCATCAGTCATTGACTGGCAAACCACATTCTTGACAAGATAATGAAATGTGTCTGATGTCAATAACCAAGAATCTGTCTATTGAATTGTACTATTCTGCACAACTACTTCCACGAGGGAGTCATGCAGCAAAACTGCTAAGCAGACAAACATTTGGACCCAGTACTGGATTGCTACAAGTCTACAAGAATAATTACCATGCAACTTTAATGGCGAAATCATAACCTTTTAAAAGAAGAGTATTCTTTAAAACAATAAGTGACATTATCTATTACATGCTGCTTTTTAATGTGTGTATTTCTAGTTATTGTAGCTAATTAGATACTCAAATTATATCCACCATGTATTTGCATATTGACTAAAGCGTTTTATAGCAATGCTTTGCCTATGAAGAGCTTAGTGGCTTTGTGTGCACTGAAACAAACAACTTGATAAAAGGGATATAGTCGGGCATGGTAAATAAACTTCATGTAGATGTTTTTCAACATATTTTGCATGATTTTTTTTATTATTGTAAAACCACAGTACAGTAAATCTGCAACGTTTCAGTCCTGCAGGACCTTTTTCATGGCAGTAAGCTGTGATTTAGTTACATAGGGAGTCAGGAGGTCTTGACGAATGAACCTTCCGATAACCAGGGTCCTGTTTATAAGACTTAGACCGCAGTGAGTAAAACTAGTATGTGCAGTGCCGCTCCATTTAGTCTGCCGCTTCATTTAAAGTCTAAGAGGCAACACTCGTCTCTCAGTTTCATAGACATTTAATTAAGTAGCGGGATACATGCTCGTCCTCTGCTCCTTTCAAGCTCCTCCTCAATACGGGGCGGAGGGGCTTTGAGGAGGAAGAGGGGGCTCTGGACCCCAACTTTAGTAATCAGTGGGAGTCCCAGCGATCAAACACAGGGTCCGAGTGTCGGCCGTTTTTGGCCGATTTTCCCGGCCGGTTTGCATCCGATTTGCATCCGTTCCGATTCCGTTCCGGGCCGAGTTGCCGTTTTTACCGGCCGATTTGGACCCGATTTGCATCCGTTTTTTTCCCTGTCCGTTTTAAAATCGGATGAATTTCATTTAAATTTGTGCCACACACAGCCCTTTGTAGATAATGCCACAGCCCCCCTGGTAGGTAATGCCACCCAGCCCCCTGTTGGCGATGCCACCCAGCGCCCTGCAGGTAATGCCACCAAGTCCCCTGTAGGTAATGCCACCAAGCCCCCTGTAGACGATGCCACCAAGCCCCCTGTTGGCGATGGCACACAACCACCTGTAGGCGATGCCACACAGCCACCTGTAGGCGATGCCACACAGCCACCTGTAGGCGATGCCACACAGCCACCTGTAGGCGATGCCACAAAGCCCCCTGTAGGCGATGCCACACAGCCCCCTGTAGGTGATGCCACCCTGCCCCCTGTAGGTGATGCCACCCTGCCCCCTGTAGGTGATGCCACCCACCCTGCCCCCTGTAGGTGATGCCACCCACCCTGCCCCTGTAGGTGATGCCACCCACCAGCCCCCTGTAGGTGATGCCACCCACCCTGCCCCCTGTAGGTGATGCCACCCACCCTGCCCCCTGTAGGTGATGCCAGCCTTCCCCCTGTAGGTGATTCCACCCTTCCCCCTGTAGGTGATGCCACCCAGCCCCCTGTAGGTGATGCCACCAAGTCCCCTGTAGGTGATCCCACACAGTCCCCTGTAGGTTGCACCCATCCCCCCCCCTTCCAGGAGAAGTCACTGACTTCAATGTCCATATATGGACAGTGTAGTCACTGACTTCTCCTGAAGAGGAATTCCCTGCCACAGGTCGGGAATTCCGCTTCAGAAGTGAGTGACGTCACTGTGTCCATATATGGACAGTGTAGTCACTCACTATTCCTGTAGCGGAATCCCCGGCCATAGAGTCGGGGATTCCGCTGCAGAAGTACGTGACTTTGCTGTGTCCATATATGGACAGTGTAGTCATGCACTTCTCCTGTAGCGGCATCCCCGGCCATAGAGTCGGGGATTCCGCTGCAGAAGTGCGTGACTTCGCTGTGTCCATATATGGACAGTGTAGTCACGCACTTCTCCTGTAGCGGCATCCCCGGCCATAGAGTGGGGGATTCCGCTGCAGAAGTGCGTGACTTCGCTGTGTCCATATATGGACAGTGTAGTCACGCACTTCTCCTGTAGCGGCATCCCCGGCCATAGAGTCGGGGATTCCGCTGCAGAAGTGCGTGACTTCGCTGTGTCCATATATGGACAGTGTAGTCATGCACTTCTCCTGTAGCGGCATCCCCGGCCATAGAGTCGGGGATTCCGCTGCAGAAGTGAGTGACTTCGCTGTGTCCATATATGGACAGTGTAGTCACGCACTTCTCCTGTAGCGGAATCCCCAATCCCCGGCCGGGGATTGGGGATTCCGACTCCTACAGCGAGCAATAAAATACCCTCCTCCTCCTCCTCACATGCACTCTGCACTGTGAGGAGGAGGAGAGAGAGTGCGCGAGCGACGGTAGACCCGGCCATCACTCGGGACACATTCCGGTGATGGCCGGGTATTACCCGGCCTCATAGACTTCTATGGGAGCCGGGCGGCCGGGCACCCGGCCGAAAATAGAGCATGTCCTATTTTTTGACGGCCGGTTTTCCCGGCCGTCAAAAAATCGGTCGTGTGAATAGCCCCATTAGGGGTCTATTATTCCTAATACAGCCGGGTGCCGGCCGATTTATGAACGGCCGGCACCCGGCCGGGAAACCCTGTCGTGTGAATCCCGCCTTATACTTTTGCAGAGATATTACTGTTTATTTTCTCTGAATTGTGGCATCACTGTGTTTATTATCCCTTTACGATCACATCACTGTGTTTCTTATCCCTATAGTGGAATAGTGTTGTGTGTATTATCTATGCTCCGTGACACAACTCTAAAGGGGGTTTTACACTGGGTGATTATGGGGCAGACGAGCGTTCATAGAACGCTCGTTGCCGATAATTGCCCTGTTTAAACAGGGCAGCAATCAGCAGATGAACGAGCAAACGCTCAATCATCTGCTGGTCGTATCGTTTTAAAAAAGTTAAATATCATCGTTTTCTGCAGCACATCTCTGTGTAAACAGGGAGACACACTGCCGACATGATAATAATGTATGGGGTCGAGCGATCGTAGTAACGACCACCGGTCCCCATCCATAGCTCAGTGTGACAGGAGCAACTGTGCGCCGATCAACAATGTCTTGTTGATCAGCGCTCACTGCACCAGCCGATTATCGGCAGGTGTAAAAAGGCCTTAAGAATTACCATGCAGTGACATCACTGAATGCATTTCAAGGGGCCTAAGTATAAAATGTGTCTTTTGCAGTTGCGCCTGGGAACTCCTGGCTAAGGTGGCCCAATAATTCCTATGCCACATAAGAAGATACCAGTACTTTAAATCATATGTAAAGTTGGGGGACCCTGTTACAGATTTTGCATCATGGCCTAGAAACTTCAAGTTACTGTAATGTTGATGCCATAATTTACACCTGTCTCACTTTCCTACATCACATTTTTTGCTATTTGCTCAGAGAAATGAAATAAGTTTTTATACTTACGGAATAGAATAAAATAAAAGTAAAAATAAATGTTTATTGTCCAATTCTATGTGTTGCACTAGCCATTTCATATACCGTAAAACATCCATGAAATAGCCATATATATAATCAGTTCTGGAGATAATTATGCTGGAATCTCTGATATACTTTACTTCTCTCACTGGTCATTAAATATTAATAAGACACGAGTGATCTCCATGATTTACATTTATTTGAACCAAACATACAAATTGGTCATACATCCAGGCAAATGTGTTTCTGGGGTATCTCCTGTCAGTGCTACTCTCACTGCTTGTGAACAAAGCTAAACCATATTTAATACAGTTATATTCAATTTCAATATGTACTTAATTATTAATGTACATTACAAAAGCAATTCTGTGTTTAGGTTGGAAGTCCTTGCTCTGATCAAATTATATAAACAGAATTCTTCGAAATTTTTGAGTACATATATTTGTCTTTCAAGTGAGGCTTTACTTAACGTTTTGGGGGAGATGAACTATTGGTATTGCACCAAATTTCTGGCCTAACGTGCACCTTCTTTTTGGCCAAAATTATTTTCGACAAATTCATCAATGAAATTCCCAAATAAGAACAATGTTTGCGACTCGGCTGCATGAGGCGTGGCTTAAGATGTGCCAAATTGCACCAAAATTTTGAGGCAAAATAGCCTTTAATAGGCGAACCAAGAGGTGGTATAAAGTTAGACCGAAGTGTTTAAAGGTGCACCAAATTTATCATCCAGAATAAGCCGCTGTGATAAATTTGGTGCATCTAGTCTAATTAGCTGTCTGAATTTAAAGGCTTTGTAAGCATTTGAAGATATTATTTTTTTTAACTAAACAGTGTATTAGACTCAATTTTGCAACTTTGGATTTTGTTTTGATTCAAAAAATTTAACTTTTTCAGATACAGCTTCTATTCATCCTGGATACATAGAGACTGTATCCTGCGCTGAAACCTGAATCCATCAGGTCAACAGGAATTACAACTATGGTGACAGTGGGTTATGAAGTTATGAACTTATGTGATCGATAGCAGCTGGATCTTGCGTGTCAAAGACCCGCTCTCAGTGAAGTCGTCAGTCCCGCTGACCTGATGGATTCAAGTTTCAGCGCAAGATACAGCTTCTACACCATGTTCCAAATTATTATGCACATTGGATTTAAGTGTCATTTAATTATTAGTTTTTCAATGAAACTCATGGATGGTATTGTGTTTTAGGGCTCTTTGGATCATTGTAATCAATCTCAGACACCTGTGATAATTAGTTTGCCAGGTGCGCCCAATCAAAGGAAAACTACTTAAGAAGGAGGTTCCACATTATTAAGCAGGCCACAGGTTTCAAGCAATATGGGAAAGAAAAAGGATCTCTCTGCTGCCGAAAAGCGTGAAATAGTGCAATACCTTGGACAAGGTATGAAAATATTGGATATTTCAAGAAAACGTAGGCGTGATCATCGTACTGTGAAAAGATTTGTGGCTGATTCAGAGCACACACGGGTTCGTTCAGATAAAGGCATAATGAGGAAGGTTTCTGCCAGACAAATTAATAGGATTAGGAGAGCAGCTGCTAAAATGCCATTGCAAAGCAGCAAACAGGTATTTGAAGCCGCTGGTGCCTCTGGAGTCCCGCAAACCTCAAGGTGTAGGATCCTCCAGAGGTTTGCAAGTGTGCATAAAGCTATTATTTGGCCACCTCTAAACAATGCTCGCAAGCAGAAACGGTTGCAGTGGGCTCAGAAGTACATGAAGACTCATTTTCAAACCATGTTGTTTACTGATGAGTGCTGTGCAACCCTGGATGGTCCAGATGGATGTAGTAGTGGATGGTTGGTGAATGGCCACCATGTCCCAACAAGGCTGCGACGTCAGCAAGGAGGTGGCGGAGTCATGTTTTGGGCTGGAATCATGGGGAGAGAGCTGGTAGGCCCCTTTAGGGTCCCTGATGGTGTGAAAATGACCTCTGCAAAGTACGCAGAGTTTATGACTGACCACTTTCTTCCGTGGTACAAAAAGAAGAACTGTGCCTTCCATAGCAAAATTATCTTCATGCATGACAATGCACCATCTCATGCTGCAAAGAATACCTCTGTGTCATTAGCTGTTATGGGCATAAAAGGAGACAAACTCATGGTGTGGCCCCCATGTTCCCCTGACCTCAACCCTATTGAGAAACTTTGGAGCATCCTCAAGCAAAATATCTATGAGGGTGGGAGGCAGTTCACATCAAAACAGAAGCTTTGGGAGGCTATTCTGACATCCTGCAAAGATATTCAAGCAGAAACTATCCTAATACTCACAAATTCAATGGATGCAAGAATTGTGAAGGTGATATCAAAGAAGGGGTCCTATGTTAACATGTAACTTGGCCTGTTACGTTTTTTTTGATTGAAAGAGCTTTTGATTTCTGTAAATATGATCTACTGATGCTGCAAATTCAACAAATTACCATTTTAGTCTCTTTACAACCTTTAAAATGTTTTGATCTCTGTTGTGCATAATAATATGAAACAGTGCATTTTGAGTTTTTTACTTCTAAAAAAAAATCTTTTATCATTAGGAGATTTGTTCAATAAAATTAGCATTATACTCCAACGGTTGATGGCTTGAAGATTATACTGACTGTCATTTGCATCAACTATTTAGGAAAATCTGCGAAAAATAACATTTGCATAATAATTTGGAACGCGGTGTATGTATCTAGGATAAATAGAAGCTGTATCTGAAAAAGTTAAAATTATTTTTAATAAAAACAAATTACAAAGCTGCACAAAGCACTCTAATACGCTGTTTTAGTAAAAAAAAAAAAAAAAAAAAGTCTTCATAGGTCTACACATCCTTTTATACAATATTACTAAATCTGCCCCATTGTATTAAGCTTCATGCACATGGCTGTATCATGGATCCAGGGTTGTACGGATCCTCAATATGACACCTACAGAAATCTACTGTACCTCCAAATCCATATGAAGGTTTGGGACTTGTTCCATTGCATGCTGTATTATGGAGGTATGGTATGCTATAAGCACCATACGGGGGCACATGTGGTGCCATAAGCAAAGCCGGATCAAGGTTGCTAGTGGCTTTCCACCCGGAGTATCATATAATGTGGGGCTACCTTATGACAATCTGATGAGTATGAGGAGGCAGTGTATATGGTGGTGAAAACAAAGATCGCCATGTTGGATTTTAATATGTAAGTGCAAAAACATGTAAGATTTGAAAACACTAAGATTAAAGAAACAAATCTTTCAGAATAGATAAATGAAGATCAAATATAAGAACTAAAAGATGGTAACAGTACTAATGTGGTATACAGTACCTTTTGGGAGTGCACATCCGGATGTAAGTATGTGGGAAGAACTGGAAGAAAATTAGTCCCTTTAGGATCGAGCCTATTTTGGCCTTCAGGACTTGAGGATTTTTTGGGGTTATTGCGCTGCTGCATTCTGAGAGCCATAACTTTTTTGTTTTTCCATCGACGTAGTTGTATGAAGAATTGCTTTTTGTGGAATAAGTGTTATTTTTCAATGGCACCATTTTGGGGTACATATAACTCATTAACTCTCTCTAGGGGGAATGGAAAAAAATGGCTATTCCATTGCCACTGTTTTTTGTGGTTTAAACTTTGCGTCATTCACCATGCGGGATAAATAACATGTAACCTTTATTCTATGGGTCGGTACGATTACGGAGATACCAAATATGATTTTGTCCTAATTCAGGAGGAAACCGACACAATGCTGCAGAGAACTCTCAGTATTAACAATATGCTGTGCAGAGGACACGCAGGGGGCAGGTAGAGCAGGAAGTTTATGAGCTGCAGTTTTAGCCAATAGCTGCAGAGAACTGAGTGTAACACTTCAGAAACATGCAACCATTTCGCTATTTTCTGTGGTATTAGGAGCCTATAATATAAAAATCACATTTGGAGAAACCAAAGTTATAGAGTTAACAGCCCTGGTATGTTAAATGACCATAGTAGGTCCATTTAACTAATTCTGAAATTTCGCCCAGTTACACTTTAAAGGAGTTTTCTACAGTATTACAGCCTTCTCTAAGTCACTTGAATGGGAAAAAGCTGTAATAGAAAACCGCCTCAAATGTGTCGACGATTTACAGTATTAGCAGTGACAAGAATTAAGGGGAAGCAGTGTTCACAATATCGCTGCGGACCCGCACTAATCAGATATTGATGGCCTATCCTGAGGATAAGCCATCTATTTATTAGAACTGGAAAATATTTTAGTCCATATTCTGTATTTTGAAGCCATAACCAGGAGTGGGTCCAAAACATGAAAGAGGTGCAAATCTTTCCATTATACAATTTCTCTGTTTATTCGCCACTCCTGGTTTTGGCTTCTAAATACTGATGTAAAATATTGTCATGAGAAAGTGGCCAAAGTAAAAGGGCTGGTTAATGTAAAATATAAGTTTATACACATAAATAAGTTCTTAGTAGAAATCAAAAAGATAACTTTTTAGCAATTTGTTAGTACTGAACATTTAAGAATAAAATGTAACTGTGTGAAATACCTTTTTCTTATTCACAGCAGACTATCTGGCTTTAAGCCGATTGAAGGGCTCTGCAGGAAGTTTCTTTGGACCTGATAGTAGAGAACAATAGTTTGCACACAGCAATACAGCAAATGTAAATACAATGGAAAACAATTTAAGATCTGTCATGATATGAGAACTTTTACATTCATATGTGAAATGCAACAAAAGTCGCCTTTTATACTGAAGAGTTTCTGCTTTTTGATTTATTGTTTCTTCAAATATTCAGATCTGTGGGGTAGATGTTAATATATGAGTTTTGAAAGGCATCGGGAATGTAAATGTTTGTTTTTTCAGCAGCGTTCATTGAGTTGTTTTCTGTGAAGACAACTGTATTAGGCCCTATTTACATCACGTTTTTGCCCTATGTTTAGCATATTGGTCAGGAAAGCCCCCGACATACCGGCTAAACATGTCCATAATGCACCCGTAGCCAGACGGAGTCCAAAATGAGTGTCCTTTTGGCCTCCGTCAGCTGGTATATGTTAGTTTACCTTTTAGTTTTTATTTTGTTTCGTAAGAAATAGCGTAGTAGACTATGCTACTCCATACAAAGGGATTCCACAAAAAAATATACTGCGCGGTATTCCTTGTTTTTGTTTTTTTGTTTTTTTTACAAAGAAGCCTTTGGGTGACGCATGTTACTGTATAGCATAAGGCACACATATTTATTTCATTATTACACATGGGCTTTTCAATAGGTTTTCACGACTTATACGTTAGATGCCATGTTAGTCTATGGGTGACGGATGCCTGTGACGGATTCATCTGTCATCCATAGGCTAAAATGTTTTTTTCGTTTAACGTATACATTATGAAAATATACCATTATGGTCTATGACAGACGGAAGCCACTATTAGTCATCTGTCACAGCCCACATTTAACGTATACGTCAGGAAATTTTCCCAGCGTAAATGTTAAAAGTAGGACAAAAATGTGATGTGAATGGGGTTTTAGCAACAAGTGTCCTATTGGGTGTACAGCATTGTGTTGTCTGTAGTCAACAACCCCTTTATAGAGTTTGCTTATTTCTAGAAACAGTGTTACTCATGTCCACGGGCTGTATCTGTCTTCGAAGCTCGTTTCCATTCAAGTTAATTCGGCTGATCTGCAATAACAGAAACAGTCTGTGGACAAGAGCAGTGCTGTTTCTGGAAAAAAGTAGACACTTATTTCTAATGCCAGACATATAAGGTAATTGCAGCTTCGGCAACTGCCAAGTCCAAGACATAATTATCAGAATCATCACCTTTACACAATGGAGCTTTTCTGTGAATAAACTTTACCTTAGTTGCTCTGTAGGCTTTTTAAGCAGAATAAAGGCATCATTTATGAAAGCCTCTATTCTCTCAATGCCCGCAGATACAAGCTATTATCAGATATAAAAAGAAATACAAAAAAACTGGGGTCTACTGTAAATTAAAGGGGTTGTCCACTACAGGACTATTGATGACCTATCCTCCGGATATTGAACTGTTGAGCCACATGTTGAAACTCAGAATATGATCAAGATTATGGCCCAATACTGGTAAACACTGACCTCCTTTGGTGTCCTAAAACTAGCCTGATTATTTTATTGTATATAATAAAACTAGACTAGGTGGCCAAGTATTGATCCATAACTGACTTTTTATGTGTGATATAGGCTAAAATCTCATCTCTATGCACACATCGTATAGGCCCCAAAGGGTAAAGAAAAATAGAAAAAAAATGAAGTCTAAAATATCAGCCCCACAACAGGACATTGGAAAACTAGGGAATGTATGTCATGGGGGAATACAACCCCCTGTCCCAATATTCTACCAAAGAAGGAAAAATTAAGCATTCCAAATCTTGAAAAAAAATGGTGTGTTTCTTCAGCCATGTCAGTAGCAACGTTTTCATTTGCTCAATGGAATTGGGCTTGAGAAAGGTTCCATTGAACGAACTAAAGCATTGCCGCTGACATGGGTGAAGAAAACACACCAATTTTCTTCAACATTCGGACTACTGCCTTTTTTCTTCCTTAGTCCCCCAATAGGATTTGATTTACAGGTGTCCGTGACCTCCCTCTGGCATCCAAGTGACCCATTGTTATGTGCCTCAGTAAAGAATGAGACATAGGGGGGAGATCTGTTTCTGCTATTACCTGGTGGCCTTATTCTGGCCATGATCTGAAGAAAGAGAATCTCTGGTCTGTGATATCCAAGTATTTCATTGACATTAAAAAGGTGGGTCCTCCCGGGAGGCTGATTTTTTTTTTATCAATAAATGTGAACAACAAGGTCAGGTCATCAGGGTTGTAGTCCCTCAAGGTTTCCATTACATGAGGCAAAATTGTATGTTATTTTTAGCAAATAAGGAACAGCTGTCACTATCTGCTTTCTATTTTTGGTAGATGCCTGTAGATTAGTCTGTGAAAAGTCTTAATTTGTACCCATCTACCTCCAGTACAGAAGTAGTTTGATGTGTCTTAAAGTTCTGCTCATCTGTATGGTCAAGCATATGGACCATTACAGTGTGGTTCACCTCTGTCACCAAGTCATTAAAGCGACCCTTCAGTCAAAAAAACAAAATTGACTATACATTAAAATTATATAGTCAACTTACTTGCTGCCATGTTCCTAAATGATCTGGCCTCCATTTCTGCATTCCGTTTTGATGTTTTCAGCTCTACAAGATGACCAACATAGTCTCATACTACTCCATGGAGCGCTTCTTCAGAAGTCTTAGACATGTCCCCACGCCCTCTCCACTGCCCTTCGATGGACACATGCCGCTGACGTTGTCCCATGTTGGTGCTGTGTTTAGCAGCTCCGATGTCATCAGCGATCAAACATAGGAAGGCAGTGGAGAGGGCGGGGGCATGTTTCAGACATCCAAAGAAGCTCTCCATAGCGAAGTCTGAGACTGCGGCAACCATCTTGGAGAATGTAAAACATTGGACCGGAACTGAGGCCGGATCATTTAGCAATGGGGCAGCAGGTAAGTTGATTATACATTTCGAATGTATAGTAAAAAAAATTGTGGCGATTGGAGTACTGCTTTAAGAACAAAGTCCTTAGAATGCTACATAACACAACAAGCTCTAATTATAAAAAAACTGAGTATATTTGCAGAGTTTTGCATCAGTTTGCAAAGAACTGATTTCGATTTTTTTGGCTTACTGTGAGAGGCTGGACAATAAAGAGATAGATTTGCAAATAAATTCCATCACCTTCTTGAGGAAATTTAAGTGGCCTAGTTGATTTACAAGGTGGTTTTGGTTCTACTCGCCCCCTTCTATCTGTTCCCCTCACTGCTATCATTATAACATTGGTGTCTCAGCAAAAAAGAATAATTGCGGAGCTTGCATATTATAGACTCCATTTCTCATCTTATGTATTCTGTTTTTGTTTTAGTTATTTCCAATTCTTTTTAAGCCACCTTTTAAAATTTTCTAGTATATTAATATCAAATTGCTTTGGCATTTTAGATGAAAGAATAAAATGATTTGCTAATATGAAAAGAGAAATTTGGCAAGATCTCTGAATTAAAAGTTTAACTATGCTTAGTACATGTTGCAGAGAAGAAGGCATTCTCAATTTTTTGCATTTTCAATACATCCAATTATAGTACACAAAAAAAGATTGTTTTATTATTTCGTTTAAGTCTTGTTATGTGAAAAATGTTTAGAGCAATACTAATTTTATAACAAAAGATTACTGCTTGGAATTTTACCTTCTGACCTTTTTATGCAGCCAGCTCAAACCACCCTCTAAAAAAAATATTATTCTGATATATCTCACCATGTCATAACTCTAAATTAAGGTGCAGACACTTTTGCTTTGGGTCAAGTGCGGGTGACTGCAGCATTTTGTGCTATATATTTTTTTTTAACCTTTTCATTTTTTCATAGATTTAGCCTTATGAGGGCTTACTTTTGTTTTTCACTGCACTTCTTATTAACCCTTTTTGGGACGATGCCATTTTTTGGTTTTTCATTTTCGTTATTCACCTCCCGCCTTCCAAGAGCCATACCTTTTTTATTTTTCCATCAATAGAGTGGTGTGAGGACTTATATTTTGCAGTAGGAGTTGTAGTTTGGCACTATTTAAAGTGCTATGTAATGTACTGGGAGAATGCAAACAAATTCTATGTGGGGTGGAATTGGAAAAAACTGTGATTCCTCCATTCTTTTTTGAGTTTTGTTTTAACGGATTTTACTGTGCGGTAAAAGTGACAACTTAAGTTTATTCTGCGGCTCAGTACGATTATGGTGATACCAAATTGTATTATATTGTTTCTTTATATATATTTTACTACTTTTACAAAGAAAAAACTATTTGTTAAGAAAAAATTAGTTTCACCACATTCTGAGAGCCATACATTTTTTATTTTTTGCAGCACGAGCTGGTAAAATTTTTTGGTATAAAGAACTTTTTAATAATTTTTTTTAAAAATGCGATTTTGGTGTTTTACATTTTACACTTTTTACGGCATTCACTGTGCGAGTTAAACAATGTTATATTGTAATAGTTCAGACTTTTACAGACATGCGATACCAATTTTGTTAACATTTTAACGTCTTTAGAAAAAAAAATGGGAAAAGGGTTTACTTGAACTTTTAATATATATATATTTTTTTTACTACTGAAAACTTTATTAAACATTTCTTTACACTTTTTATTAATCCCCTTAGGGGACTTGAACCATCTTAGATTGCTGGTACAATACTCTGCACTACTAATGTATTGCAGTATATTGTCATTTTTAAAGGCTTCTGTTTAGCAGAGGCAGAAAGAAGGCAGACATAGGGGTCTTCATTAGGCCCCTGGGCGGCCATAAAAATCATCGGCATCCGACAATCGCGTTGCGGGGGAGCCGATGGGCTGTCAGAGGGGGCCGTCCCCTTTTTTCCGCTATTGAGCATGGCATCTAAGAGGCTAAACGGCCAGAAACAGCGCGATCACTGTTCTTGGCCATTAGTCCAGGGTGTCAGCTGTAATACACAGTTGACACCCGCAGCATATGTAGCTAGCTCAGCACGTGAGCGCCAGGACATGCTATTATATTGTGGTGCGCGTAGCATAAAATGTACAGGGAAACTGGAAAAAATTATTATGTTGGGCGGAATGGAAAAAAACTGTGATTACTCCATGGCTTTTTAGGTTTCGTTTTTACGGCATTTACCGTTAACTATATTCTGCGGGTAAATATAATCCTGGTGATACCAAATGTATATAGTTTTTTTTATCTTTTACTACGTTTACAAGGAGAAAACGAATTGTTAAAAATAAAATGTGTTTTGGGTCGCCATATTCTGAGAGCCATAACTTTTCTATTTTTTCTCCGACTGACTGGTGTGAAGGCTTATTTTTTGCAGGGTGAGCTATATATTTTTTTGTTCCATTATGGGGTACATTAGACTTTTTTGATCACTTTTTTTATTCTATTTTATGTGGGAGATGAGGTGACCAAAAAACAGCGATTCTGGCATTTGATTATTATTATATTTTTTTTCAGTGTTCGCCGTGTGGGTAAATAATGTTATATTGTAATAGTTCAGAGTTTTACAGTTGCGGTGATACTAGCCTTGTAAAAAAAATAATAATTGAAATAAGTTTTAGGGCATGACCACACGTGGCGGATTTCCTCCGCAACTGTCCGCATCAATGCCGCACAGAATCTGCGTTGCAGATTCTGCTGCGGATCTGCACAAAATGTGCAGTAAATTGATGCGGACTAGCTGCTGCGGACTGCGGTAAAAGTACTTCCCTTCTCCCTATCAGTGCAGGATAGAGAGAAGGGACAGCACTTTCCCTTGTGAAAGTCAAAGAAATTCATACTTACCGCCCGTTGTCTTGGTGATGCGTCCCTCCTTCGGCATCCAGCCCGATCTCCCTGGATGACGCGGCAGTCCATGTGACCGCTGCAGCCTGTTATTAGCCTGTAATTGGCTGCAGCCGTCACTTAGACTGAAACGTCATCCTGGGAGGCCGGACTGGAGACAGAAGCAGGGAGTTCTCGGTAAGTATGAACTTCATTTTTTTTTACAGATACATGTATATTGGGATCGGTAGTCACTGTCCCGGGTGCAGAAACAGTTACTGCCGATCGCTTAAAACTCTTTCAGCACCCTGGACAGTGACTATTTACTGACGTCTCCTAGCAACGCTCCCGTCATTACGGGAGCCCCATTGACTTCCTCAGTCTGGCTGTAGACCTAGAAATACATAGGTCCAGCCAGAATGAAGAAATGTCAAGTTAAAAAAGCAAGACGGATCCGCAGCACACATAACATGTGCATGACAGCTGCGGACTTCATTGCGGAAATTAGAATCTCCATTGAAGTCAATGGAGAAATTCCGCCATGAGTCCGCCACTGCTCCGCAACAGACAGAGCATGCTGCGGACACCAAATTCCGCTCCACAGCCTATGCTCCGCAGCGGAATTTTACGCCTCGTCTAAACGAACACTGCTAAATTAAAGTGTAAGTCAATGGACAAACGGCTCCGCTGCGGATTAACGCTGCGGAGTGTCCGCAGCGGAATTTAAGTGAAATTCCGCCACGTGTGAACCCAGCCTTAGGGGGAAAGTTTTTTTTTTACTTTTTAAATGTTTTTTTGTATATATATATATATATATATATATATATATATATATATATATATACACACACATATATATATTTATATATATATACATATATATATATATATATATATATATATATATATATATGTAACTGTATTTTTGTTTTTTTTATTCGTCCCCATATTAAGCAGGGCTTAATATGAGCACAAAGATGGCAGGCCTGGGAGCCTTCATCAGGACCCCAAGCTGTCATAACAACCTTCAGCACCCCATGAACAATATAAAAATATATATACATATATATATGTATATATCAATTTATCCATAGAAAGTTGGCATAAAAGGACATACTGTCTTTTTATGGATAATAATATAAAGTATCTGAACTTAAGTAAAAGAGAAAATAAAGCAAAGTCAATTAAACATTAGTAATGTTTATGTAGATTGTCATATATCGTGATTTTGTCATCATTCTTCCCAATAGATCTCCTCATCTTGCTTTTTTTTTTTTTACTTGGGAAAGTAGAAATCTAGGAAATGTTGAATTGAGACACAAAACATATTAAAAATATATAACTTTTTGTTATACAATGATTATGCTATATCTAACTTTTCAGGAGACTTTTCAGAATAAGCTGTCTTATGTGTGTACATGAGGAATAACACTATTTCTGGCCATTATTTGACTTGACTTCTTTAGGTTTTTTTGTTTGGTTTTTAGCAGCTTTAACCTCTTCTCTAAGGAAATGTTCAGACGTGGTAGAATTCCACTGCGTACAGGCCTTAGTGAAAATATGCAGCAGCCTTTGGGCGGGTTCACACATGGCGGAATTTCACTTAAATTCCGCTGCGGACACTCCGCAGCGTTAATCCGCAGCGGAGCCGTTTCTCCATTGACTTTCACTTTAATTTAGCAGTGTTCGTTTACACGATGCGTACAATTCCGCTGCGGAGCATAGGCTGCGGAGCGGAATTTGGTGTCCGCAGCATGCTCTGTCTGTTGCGGAGCAGTGGCGGACTGGTTGCGGACTCATGGCGGAATTTCTCCATTGACTTCAATGGAGAGTCAAAATTCCGCAATGAAGTCTGCAGATCTTATGTGTGCTGCGGAGCGTATTGTTTTTACTACCATGACATTTCTTCATTCTGGCTGGACCTATGTATTTCTAGGTCTACAGCCAGACTGAGGAAGTCAATGGGGCTCCCGTAATGACGGGAGCGTTGCTAGGAGACGTCTGTAAATAGTCACTGTCCAGGGTGCTGAAAGAGTTACGCGATCAGCAGTAACTGTTTCTGCACCCGGGACAGTGACTACCGATCTCAATATACATGTATCTGTAAAAAAACATATAAGTTCATACTTACCGAGAACTCCCTGCGTCTGTCTCCAGTCCGGCCTCCCAGGATGACGTTTCATTCTAAGTGACGGCTGCAGCCAATCACAGGCCAAGCACAGGCTGCAGCGGTCACATGGACTGGAGCGTCATCCAGGGAGGTCGGGCTGGATGCCGAAAGAGGGACGCGTCACCAAGACAACGGGCGGTAAGTATGAATTTCTTTGACTTTCACTAGGGAAAGTGCTGTCCCTTCTCTCTATCCTGCACTGAATAGGGAGAAGGGAAGCACTTTTCCTGCAGTCCGCAGCGGCCAGTCCGCATCAATTTTCTGCACATTTTGTGCAGATCCGCAGCCGTAATCCGCAACCCGGATTAGGTGCGGCATTGATGCGGACAGTTGCGGAGGAATTCCGCCATGTGTGGTCATGCCCTTTTTTTCCTTTGGTTTCTATAGCTTTTTAGGTAAGTTTGTTTAGATGTTGCAGATAATAACAGTGCGTAATTTAGGCTGTGGTGCGTAATTTACACTCCGCAGCATGCACAGTCTGTTGAAGAGAAGCAGCGGATTTTCACTGCGGATTTCAGCCTTTGCGGCAAGTGCTTGTGCTGTCACTTGCAATGCAAAGGCTGAAATCTGCGGCAAGTTCGTTGTGATATCAGCCACGTCTGAATTAACTGTCAAATATACTAATTTTGCAGCAGATTCGTTGCGTAACTACCGCTAATTTGTGGCAAAATCTGCAGCATAAAATTTCTGCCACGTCTTAACATGCCCTAATTCTCAGTATTTTTCTGAAGTATTGGATGGAGTCTAACGGCTATCATGTCTTCTTTACACAGCACACATATAAGAGGAGAATCCTGCTCTCCTATTTCTATCTATCACATACATATAGAAGCTGCAGCAGCATGAATGAGATTATACAGCAGTAATGAACAGTGTATCTGAGAATCCAGCACTGGACAGCCTCCAGGTGCTTTCCAAGAAAGAATGCATGTTAGGGCATACCTTTGGTATGCCCTAACACAGGGGTGGGGAACCTTTTTTCTGCCAATGGGCCATTTGGATATTCATAACATCATTTGCGGGCCATACAAAATTATCAACTTAAAAATGAGCCTGCTATATTTGGTCAAACATTTAATTAACTCACCCCTAATGTAATGGCTGGAACTGCTTCTCTTTGGCGAGGCGTGTGATGTTCGCCGGTATTGATGATATTGCTACTGCGTCGGTCAGTGTGGAACAGTCGACTCTTTGCAATGGTAAGCTTTGAAAAGAACTGCTCGCAGCAGTAAGTTGTCACAACTTACTTAAAGGGGTTTTCCCATCAGAGACATTTATGACATATCCACTGGATATGTCATAAATTTCAGATAGATGCGGGTCCCAACTCTGGGACCCGCAGCTATCTTTAGAATGGGGTCCCCTAAACCCCGTTCTACCTCTCTGTGTTTAGGCTGATTTCCAACCATGAAGAAGAAAATAGCGTTGCTCGCTGAGCAACACAGTTTCCATAACTCCCATAGTAGTGAATGGCAGTTACGGAAGCAGCATAGTATGCGACTTCCGCTGTTTCCGTGACAACTATTCAGTTCTATGGGACTTACGGAAACAGCGTAGCTTAGCGAGATACTCTGTTTTCTTCTTCATGGTCGGAAATCACACACGTCAGCCAGAGCACAAAGAGGTAGAACGGGGATTAGGGGGCCCCGTTCTCAGGGCCACACCTGCCATGAGGTGAGGTGAGCTTCTGTCCACAGGCGGCAGGGTACAGCATTTCTAAAGGGGTGGCACAGCAGCTAAGAAGTGCTGTCCAACTGTATTAACATCTGTAGTCTGTGCTGCTATCTAACAAAACTCCCTGTGCTACTTTAAAATCTCCCCCTCCAGCCCCCCTTTCCTACTCTTCACACCTCTCCTCCTGCTGCAGTCGGGACGTGGAGGAGGGGAAACTGCGGGCACTGTTTTGGGCTGTGAGCAAGAGAAATGCTGGAGTGGAGGCTCTCACCTCATCAAGCTGTTGAACTCCGGGTTCAGACGGGTTCAGTGTCAGCGGGTCCTGTGTGTCTCTGACACACAGTATCCACCTGTAATAGATCACAAATAAGTTAGATGTGATAGATTACATACAAAACAGATAAAAACAAGGACATTTATGCAAAAACACCGAAAAAGGCCATACTTACAAATGGACACAGCCAGGTCAGAAACGCTGATGAAGGCGAGTGAGCAGGTGCTTTAAATAATAATAGCCACTCCCACTAGTCTTGAGGGGAGTGGTATGTGGTGCATGGGATGTGTAGTAAGAAATAATAAATGAATAGTGTATGTGCAAGTGTAATAATGTAAGTGAAATATAGGGGGCAGTAATGAGTAAAGTGCCTAAAAAATAAATGAATAATGGGATGCAAGTGTGTGAAACATGGAGGGATAGTGTGTAAGTCATGAGGCGCAACGTGACTAGCCAGGTAGAAGCCTATTTGTGACGCCTTGATAATTCATAGAGCGGGCTACCCTGCTTGCTAGGCCAAACAACACACACCATGCTCTCCCAGCATCAAAGACCTGGCTGTGTCCAAAAGAAGCGAATATAAGTAATAATGAAAAATACCTGGGGTATTAGTGATCATTTTGGCCAAAAGGACGCAAGCTCGCAATCCACGACAAGGATCCCCAGACTTGCGAGTCCCTAACTGGAGCGAAAAGCTCCTGATGTACAGACAAAACAGATAAAAACAAGGACATTTATGCAAAAACACCGAAAAAGGCCATACTTACAAATGGACACAGCCAGGTCAGAAACCTGGCTAGTCACGTTGCGCCTCATGACTTACACACTATCCCTCCATGTTTCACACACTTGCATCCCATTATTCATTTATTTTTTAGGCACTTTACTCATTACTGCCCCCTATATTTCACTTACATTATTACACTTGCACATACACTATTCATTTATTATTTCTTACTACACATCCCATGCACCACATACCACTCCCCTCAAGACTAGTGGGAGTGGCTATTATTATTTAAAGCACCTGCTCACTCGCCTTCATCAGCGTTTCTGACCTGGCTGTGTCCATTTGTAAGTATGGCCTTTTTCGGTGTTTTTGCATAAATGTCCTTGTTTTTATCTGTTTTGTCTGTACATCAGGAGCTTTTCGCTCCAGTTAGGGACTCGCAAGTCTGGGGATCCTTGTCGTGGATTGCGAGCTTGCGTCCTTTTGGCCAAAATGATCACTAATACCCCAGGTATTTTTCATTATTACTTATATTCGCTTCTTTTGGACACAGCCAGGTCTTTGATGCTGGGAGAGCATGGTGTGTGTTGTTTGGCCTAGCAAGCAGGGTAGCCCGCTCTATGAATTATCAAGGCGTCACAAATAGGCTTCTACCTGGCTAGTCACGTTGCGCCTCATGACTTACACACTATCCCTCCATGTTTCACACACTTGCATCCCATTATTCATTTATTTTTTAGGCACTTTACTCATTACTGCCCCCTATATTTCACTTACATTATTACACTTGCACATACACTATTCATTTATTATTTCTTACTACACATCCCATGCACCACATACCACTCCCCTCAAGACTAGTGGGAGTGGCTATTATTATTTAAAGCACCTGCTCACTCGCCTTCATCAGCGTTTCTGACCTGGCTGTGTCCATTTGTAAGTATGACCTTTTTCGGTGTTTTTGTGATAGATTACATGTGGATACAGTCGACTACTGTATTGATTCAGCCAAAAAAATTAAAACCTTGCGGAACAGAGGCAAATGGAAACAATTAGCAATGGAAGCTTTACCATTGAAATCCATGGAAATGCAAACGGAAAGCTATGGTTTCCATTTGGTTTCCATTTGTGGGTTCCCCTGATGGAAAGGTCTGACGGAACCCATGAATGGAACCCCGATGCAGGTGTGAACGAAGCCTAATTATTACTGTATGATCTGTACAGATGATGGAGGGTACTATCTTTTGGGGTATAAGCAACTCCCAGTATATCATTACCATTGTTCAGGTCATACTGAAAGCTGCTAACCTGACTTGGCAAATGATCTCTGTACTGAAATGTATTTGTACTGAGCTTGGTTTTGGTGTTGTATTTATGTAATGAGCTTGTTTCTGGTGCTGTATATATGTATGAGCTAGGTTTTGGAGTTAAATATATGTACTGAGCTTGTTTCTGGTGCTGAATATATGTACTGAGCTTGGTTCTGGTGTATTTATGTACTGAGCTTTGTTCTGGTGTTGTATATATGTACTAAGCTTGGTTCTGGTGTTGTATATATGTACTGAGCTTTGTTCTGTTGCTGTATTTGTGTATTGAGTTTAGTCCTGGTGCTGTATATATGTATTGAGCTCTGTTCTGGTGCTGTGTATATGTTCTGAGCTTGGTTCTGTTGCTGTATTTGTGTACTGAGGTTGGTTCTGGTGTTTTATATATGTATGAGCTTTGTTCTGGTGCTGTATGTATGTACTGAGCCTGGTTCTGGTGTTGTGTATATATGTACTGAGCTTGGTTCTGGTGCTGTGTATATATATATATATATATATATATATATATATATACTGAGTTTAGTTCTGGTACTGTTTATATATGTACTGAGCTTGGTTCTAGTGCTGTATATATGCACTGAACTTGGTTCTGTTGCTGTATATATGTTCTGAGGTTGGTTCTGTTGCTGTATATATGTATGATCTTTGTTCTGGTGCTGTATATATGTACTGAGCTTGGTTATGGTGTTGTGTATATATGTACTAAGCTTTGTTCCGGTGCTGTATGTATGTACTGAGCTTGGTTCTGGTACTGTATATATGTATATGCTTGGTTCTGGTATTGTATTTATGTACTGTGCTTTGTTCTGGTGTTTTATATATGTACTGAACTTGGTTCTGTTGCTGTATATTTATGTATTGAGCTTGGTTCTGGTACTGTATATCTGTACTGAGCTTGGTTCTGGTACTGTATATATGTACTGAGATTGGTTCTGGTACTGTATATGTGTACTGAGCTTCGTTCTGTTGCTGTTTATATGTATGTATTGAGCTTGGTTCTGGTACTGTATATATGTACTTAGCGTGCTTCTGTTGCTGTATTTGTGTACTGAGTTTAGTCCTGGTGCTGTATATATGTATTGAGCTTTGTTCTGGTGCTGTATATATGTACTAAGCTTGGTTCTGATGCTGTATTTGTGTACTGAAGTTGGTTCTGGTGCTTTATATATGAATGATCTTTGTTCTGGTGCTGTATGTATGTACTGACCTTGGTTCTGGTGTTGTGTATATATGTACTGAGCTTGTTCTGGTGCTGTATATATGTACTGAGCTTCACTCTGGTACTGTCTATATGTACTGAGCTTTGTTCTGATGCTGTATATATGCACTGAACTTTGTTCTGGTGCTGTATATATGTACTGAGCTTGGTTCTGCTGCTGTATTTGTGTACTGTGGTAGGTTCTGGTGCTTTATATATGTATGATCTTTGTTCTGGTGCTGTATGTATGTACTGAGCTTGGTTCTGGTGTTGTGTATATATGTACTGAGCTTTGTTCTGGTGCTGTATATATGTACTGAGCTTCGTTCTGGTACTGTCTATATGTACTGAGCTTTGTTATGATGCTGTATATATGCACTGAACTTGGTTCTGGTGCTGTATATATGTACTGAGCTTGGTTCTGGTGTTGTGTATATATGTTCTAAGCTTTGTTTTGTTGCTGTATGTGTGTATGTACTGAGCTTGATTCTGGTACTGTATATATGTATATGCTTTGTTCTGGTGCTGTGTATATATGTACTGAGCTTTGTTCTGGTGCTGTATATATGTTGTAATGGATTTGCCTGACACAGCTTCTTTGTCGACGCCCGTGGTTAATCAGCCTGCATCTGTGCCTAGATCTGTTAGATTGACTCGATCTGCTACCACTCAGGCTGGGAGGCTGAGGAGTGGGGGAGCCTATCACAGCCTGGCCAGACGGAGCTAGCTCCCGCCCTCTGTCTATTTATACCCTCATTTCCTGCTCCTCCTTTGTCTGTGATTCTGTCTGTTTCCTGGCTCTGCTGCTCCTGCTTGTACTATTGTCCTCTGCTTCAAATTGACCCTCGCTTTACTCACTACTCTCCTGCTCTGCGTTTGGTACCTCGTACACTCCTGGTTTGACTCGGCTCATTCATTACTCTTGTTGCTCACGGTGTTGCCGTGGGCAACTGCCCCATTTCCCTTAGTTTCTGTGTACCCTTGTCTGTTGGTCTGTCGTGCACTTATTGAGCGTAGGGACCGTCGCCCAGTTGTACGCCATCGCCTAGGATGGGCCATGCAAGTAGGCAGGGACTGAGTGGCGGGTAGATTAGGGCTCACCTGTCTGTCTCCCTGCCCCATCATTACATATGTACTGAGCTTTGTTCTGGTGCTATATATATGTATTTCGCTTTGTTCTGGTGCTGTATATATGTACTGAGCTTGGTTCTGGTGATGTGTATATATATGTGCTAAGCTTTGTTACGGTACTGTATTTATGTAATGAGCTTGGTTCTGGTGCTGTAATTATATGGGATATATTTGTGATACAAAATTGCAGAACAGATGGCATTGTTGCAATTCATTGTATATTTAATGGGAACCTGTCAGGTAGTTTTAACCCCTTGAACCGCCACCATGCATTAATACATGACCTGACAATATTTCCAAACATTCCCCTGTATGTTTGTTTCAGTTACAGCAAAATCTATAAAATCAACTTTTTAAATAGTGCACGCTATATGCTAATTACTCTATAAAGGGTCATGGGTCGGTACTGCTATCCTGTAGATTTACACAGTCCTGACTCCAACACCACCTTTCCATGCTTGGTTGATATCCCCCTGGCTGTTCTAGAGAGTCTCCTTCAACTTTCTTGGATGCGCCATTGCCTTGTACTCCATGAGGATGCACCGTTCAGCGAGGTGTACTCTGTCTGGCTTCATGGCTGCATCGCGCATGCCAGGGGAGTACAAGGCAATGGAGAAGGCTGATAGTAATGTAGAACAGTCAGGGGGATGTCAATCAAGAACTGGGGGGCGCCATTTCAATTTTCACCTCAGACAGCAGAAAAGCTAGAATTGGCCCTGCCCGTTATAGAGATAGACCTGGGACCCGCATCTATCTGGCATTTATGACATATCATGTGTAGAGATGAGCGAACTTTTCAAAAGTTCGGTTCGGCTAGTTCGCCGAATTTCACAAAAAAGTTTGATTCGGACCGAACTAGTTCGGACCGAACCTGTCACTTCCGTGCGCCGAGCATGCTACTGTCCAGGGTGCTGATAGAGTTAATGGGCTGCACTAACTCTTTCAGCAACCTTGACAGTACATGCTCGGCGCGCGGAATTTTTTTTTTTAATTTAATAAAAAAATAAAAATAATATGTTCGTACTTACTTTCCTCCTGTCCGGCCTCCAGCGATGACGTTTCATCCCTTTCGCCGCTGCAGCCAATCACAGGCTGTAGTGGCGGTCACGCACGTCAGGATGACGTTTCATCCCACGTGACCGCCTCTGCAGCCAATCACAGGCTGCAGCGGCGACATGAATGAAACGTCATCGCTGGAGGCCGGACAGGAGGAAAGTAAGTATGAACGTATTATTATTTTTTTTGGGCATGTATGTATGTTGTCATGTATGTATGTATGTATATATGTGCATGTATGTTTGCATGTATGTTGGCATGTATGTACAGTGAAGTAAATAAGTATTTGATCCCTTGCTGATTTTGTACGTTTGCCCACTGTCAAAGACATGAACAGTCTAGAATTTTTAGGCTAGGTTAATTTTACCAGTGAGAGATAGATTATATAAAAAAAAAAAAAGAAAATCACATTGTCAAAATTATATATATTTATTTGCATTGTGCACAGAGAAATAAGTATTTGATCCCTTTGGCAAACAAGACTTTAATACTTGGTGGCAAAACCCTTGTTGGCAAGCACAGCAGTCAGACGGTTTTTGTAGTTAATGATGAGATTTGCACACATGTTAGATGGAATTTTGGCCCACTCCTCTTTGCAGATAATCTGTAAATCATTAAGATTTCGAGGCTGTCGCTTGGCAACTCGGATCTTCAGCTCCCTCCATAAGTTTTCGATGGGATTAAGGTCTGGAGACTGGCTAGGCCACTCCATGACCTTAATGTGCTTCTTTTTGAGCCACTCCTTTGTTGCCTTGGCTGTATGTTTCGGGTCATTGTCGTGCTGGAAGACCCAGCCACGAGCCATTTTTAATGTCCTTGTGGAGGGAAGGAGGTTGTCATTCAGGATTTGACGGTATATGGCTCCATCCATTCTCCAATTGATGCGGTGAACTAGTCCTGTGCCCTTAGCAGAGAAACACCCCCTAAACATAATGTTTCCACCTCCATGCTTGACAGTGGGGACGGTGTTCTTTGGGTCATAGGCAGCATTTCTCTTCCTCCAAACACGGCGAGTTGTTTTAATGCCAAAGAGCTCAATTTTAGTCTCATCTGACCACAGCACCTTCTCCCAATCACTCTCAGAATCATCCAGATGTTCATTTGCAAACTTCAGACGGGCCTGTACATGTGCCTTCTTGAGCAGGGGGACTTTGCGGGCACTGGAGGATTTTAATCCATTATGGCGTAATGTGTTACCAATGGTTTTCTTGGTGACTGTGGTCCCAGCTGCCTTGAGATCATTAACAAGTTCCCCCGTGTAGTTTTCGGCTGAGCTCTCACCTTCCTCAGGATCAAGGATACCCCACGAGGTGAGATTTTGCATGGAGCCCCAGATTGATGTCGATTGACAGTCATTTTGTATGTCTTCCATTTTCTTACTATTGCACCAACAGTTGTCTACTTCTCACCCAGCGTCTTACTTATGGTTTTGTAGCCCATTCCAGCCTTGTGCAGGTCTATGATCTTGTCCCTGACATCCTTAGAAAGCTCTTTGGTCTTGCCCATGTTGTAGAGGTTAGAGTCAGACTGATTAATTGAGTCTGTGGCCAGGAATCTTTTATACAGGTGACCATTTAAGACAGCTGTCTTTAATGCAAGCACCAAGTTGATTTGGAGCGTGTATTTGGTCTGGAGGAGGCTGAACTCTTAATGGTTGGTAGGGGATCAAATACTTATTTCTCTGTGCACAATGCAAATAAATATATATAATTTTGTGATTTTCTTTTTGTTTTTTTTATATAATCTATCTCTCACTGATAAAATTAACCTAGCCTAAAAAATCTAGACTGTTCATGACTTTGACAGTGGGCAAACTTACAAAATCAGCAAGGGATCAAATACTTATTTCCTTCACTGTATATATGTGCATGTGTGTATGTATATTTGCATGTATATATTTGCATGTATGTATGTTTGCATGTATGTATGTTTGCATGTATGTATGTTTGCATGAATGTATGTATGTTTGTATGTATGTATGTATGTATGTTTGCATGTATGTATGTTTGCATGAATGTATGTTTGCATGTATGTATGTATGTTGTCATGTATGTATGTTGTCATGTATGTTGGCATGTATGTTGGCATGTATGTATATATGTGCATGTTTGTATGTATATTTGCATGTATATATTTGCATGTATGTATGTATGTATGTTTGCATGTGTGTATGTTTGCATGTATGTATGTTGTCATGTATGTATGTATGTTGTCATGTATGTTGGCATGTATGTATATATGTGCATGTTTGTATGTATATTTGCATATATATATTTGCATGTATGTATGTATGTTTGCATGTGTGTATGTTTGCATGTATGTATGTTGTCATGTATGTATGTATGTATGTTGTCATGTATGTTGGCATGTATGTATATATGTGCATGTGTGTATGTATATTTGCATGTATATATTTGCATGTATGTTTGCATGAATGTATGTTTGTATGTATGTTTGCATGTATGTATGTTTGCATGTATGTATGTATGTTGTCATGTATGTATGTATATATGTGCATGTATGTTGGCATGTATGTATATATGTGCATGTTTGTATGTATATTTGCATGTATATATTTGCATGTATGTATGTATATTTGCATGAATGTATGTTTGCATGTATGTATGTATGTATGTATGTATGTATGTATGTATGTATGTTGTTATGTATGTATATATGTGCATGTATGTTTGCATGTATGTTGGCATGTATGTATATATGTGCATGTTTGTATGTATATTTGCATGTATATATTTGCATGTATGTATGTATGTTGTCATGTATGTTTGCATGTTTTTATTTTTGCATGTATGTTTGCATGTATGTTTATATATATGTGCATGCATGTAATTATGTTTGCATGTATTTATGTTTGCATGTATATTTGTGCATGCTTGTATATATGTATGTATCTTTGCATGTTTGTTTGTATGTATGTATGTTTTCATGTGTGTTTGTATGCATGTATGTATGATAGTTTGCATGTATGTATATATGTGTGTATGTTTGAATGTATATATGTGCATGCTTGTATGTTTGTATGTATGTTTGTATATATGTATGTATGTATGTATGTTTGCATGTATGTTTGTTTGTACATATGTCTGTATGGCCATGTATGATACTGTCTGCTGGCGCCCTGTATCTAAGTCAACTTCGCGGCAGGCTTCTATACATGGTATAACAGTCAGTATCACACATTAAACTGAATCTAAGCCTACGACATGTTTTTTTTTTACAGGTTTGGTGTTTGGACTACGTCAGTTTCGAGGACTACTTCGATGACGGTTTTTTTTTCTACAATAAAATGGTTAATGAGGGTTGTGTTGGGGGTGCTTTATTTCAATAAAATATTTTATCTATATCTTTGTCTTTTCAAATTTTATTACTACCACTTTAGTAATGGCCGCTGACTGAGTGACAACATCCATTACTAAGGCGAGGCTTAGTGTTAGCCGGTGCAGAGGCTAACATTAACCACCATTATTACCCCGGTACCCACCACCACCAGGGGTGCCGGGAAGAGCCAGGTACGATCCAGTACCCGACCATCTGTTGTGATGGTCGGGCTCTGGGGCGGCCGCAGGCTGGTATTATGAGGCTGGGAAGGGCCAAAAACAGTGGACCTTCCCACTAACACCTAACACTAAGTACCGCCTTAATAATGGACGCTGTCAATCAGCCAACTGCCATTATCTAGGCACTAATAAAGTTAAAAAAAAAACACAAAGACAATTCTTTTTTATTGAAATAAGAAATCCCCAACAAAACCCTCGTTAACCATTTTATTAAAATTTGAAAAAACATAAATCTACGCAGTAGTCCAACGAATCGAAGATGTAGTCCAATCGGTACATCAAAATCTGCAACAACATAAAAAAACAGTTATCAATGTGAACAATACCAATACTTCTACTCAGCTACACACATATATACACGCACACACAAACAAACAACCATACACAAACACACACATATACACAAACACACATATACACAAACACACCCATATATACACAAACACACACACATAAACACACACCCATATACACACATATACACAAACACACACATATACAAAAACACACACACACACACACAAACATATACACAAATACACCCATATATACACACACACATATACACAAACACACCCATATATACACAAACACACACATAAACACACACCCATATACACACATATACACAAACACACACATATACAAAAACACACACACAAACATCTACACACAAACATATACACATACACCCATATATACACACACATATACACAAACCCATATACACAAACACACCCATATATACACAAACACACATAAACACACAAACACACATATAAAAACAAAAACAGATAAAGACACATACCCAAACACACACACTGTTTCTTTTAAATGCTGCTGGGGAACCCGCTCGATCCACTATATAAGGCTGCGCTATAGTGCAGCATTTAAAAGAAACAGGATCCTGACCTGTCCATAGAGTTTAAGGCAGCACAGAGTATTTCAGGAGATGAGCGTGCAGATTCAGTGCTGCTGTGAACTCTGCTCTTACCATTACGTAGCTCTCAGTCTGTTACCTCTCCTCCACTCCTGTCCTCAAGAACACCTTTACATGATTGGCAAGTCACCACGTAATGGTAAGAGCAGAGTTCACAGCAGCACAGAGTATTTCAGGAGATAAGCGTGCGGATCTTGTGCGGGGTGGTGACTTGCCAATCATGTGAAGTTGTTATTGAGGACAGGAGTGGAGTAGAGGTAACAGACTGAGCTACGTAATGGTAAGAGCAGAGTTCACAACAGCACAGAATCTGCACGCTCCTCTCCTGAAATATTCTGTGCTGCTGTGAACTCTGCTCTTACCATTATGTAGCTCTCAGTCTGTTACCTCTCCTCCACTCCTGTCCTCAAGAACACCTTCACATGATTGGCAAGTCACCACGTAATGGTAAGAGCAGAGTTCACAGCAGCACAGAGTATTTCAGGAGATGAGCATGCGGATCATGTGCGGGGTGGTGACTTGCCAATCATGTGAAGGTGTTATTGAGGACAGGAGTGGAGGAGAGGTAACAGACTGAGCTACGTAATGGTAAGAGCAGAGTTCACAGCAGCACAGAATCTGCACGCTCCTCTTCTGAAATATTCTGTGCTGCTGTGAACTCTGCTCTTACCATTACGTAGCTCTCAGTCTGTTACCTCTCCTCCACTCCTGTCCTCAAGAACACCTTCACATGATTGGCAAGTCACCACCGCGCACAAGATCCGCACGCTCATCTCCTGAAATACTCTGTGCTGCTGTGAACTCTGCTCTTACCGTTACGTGGTGACTTGCCAATCATGAAGGTGTTATTGAGGACAGTAGTGGAGGAGAGGTAACAGACTGAGAGCTACGTAATGGTAATGGTAAATACTGCACTGTAGCGCAGCCTTATATAGTGGATCGAGTGGGTTCCCTAGCAGCATTTAAAAGAAACAGGATCCTGACCTATCCACAGAGTTTAAGGCAGCACAGAGTATTTCAGGAGATGAGCACGGCCGGCCACAGGCAGCCGGTCGTTTTTCCAAGCCGTGCTCCCATTATGCACACGACCGTAAAAACACCCGTTATTGCGGGTCGTAATTACGACCCGCAATAACGGTCTCAAAGACTTCTGTTACCCACGGGTACCTTCCCGTTTTCTCACGGGAAGGTGCCCGTGCCGTTAAAAAAATAGAACATGTTCTATTTTTCTATTTTACGGGCCGTGCTGCTATAATTAGGGTATGTTCACACGACAGCGTCCGTAACGGCTGAATTTATGTCTTTGCTTTCAATGGGCAGATGTTTGTCAGCGCTATCGAGGCGCTATTTTCGGGCGTAATTCGGGGCAAAAACGCCCGAATTACGTACGTAATTAGTGCGTGTGAACACACCCTTAGGGTATGCAATGGGCAGACGTTTGTCTGTTCACACGAGGCGTATATTTACACGCCGCTGTCAAATGACAGCGCGTAAATAGACGCCCGCGTCAAAGAAGTGACCTGTCACTTCTTTGGCCGTAATTGGAGCCGTTATTCATTGACTCCAATGAATAGCAGCGCCAATTACGTCCGTAATGGACGCGGCGTTCAAGCGCCTGCACATGCCGTAACGGCTGAAATTACGGGGATGTTTTCAGGCGGAAACATCCCCGCAATTTCAGCCGTAACGGACGCTGTCGTGTGAACATACCCTTATAATGACAGCACGGCTCACAAAAGCGGCCGGCTGCCCGTGGCCGGCCGTGCTCGTAATTACGAGTCGTAATTACGAGCACAGCCCGTAAAATAAAAAGATAGATGTTCTATCTTTTTAACGGCACGGGCACCTTCCCGTGAGAAAACGGGAAGGTACCCGTGGCTAACAGAAGTCTATGGGCCCGCTATTTCGGGTCGTAATTACGACCCGTAATAACGGGTGTTTTTACGGTCGTGTGCATGAGACCCCATAATGACGGGTGGCTACATGTGTGCACCCGTCATTACGGCAGCGTTGCTAGGCGACGTCAGTAAATAGTCACTCTCCAGGATGCTGAAAGAGTTAACTGATCGGCAGTAACTGTTTCAGCACCCTGGACAGTGACTACCGATCACAATATAGAGTACCTGTAAAAAAAAAAAGACGTTCATACTTACCGGGAACTCCCTGATTCCTCCAGTCCGGTCTCCTGGCCGTTGCCTTGGTGACGCGTCCCTCGCGACATCCGGCCCGACATTCCTTGATGACGATGCAGCCCATGTGAGCGCTGCAGCCAATCACGGGCTGCAGAGGCCTCTGCAGCCAATCACAGGCTGCAGAGGCCTCTGCAGCCAATCACAGGCTGCCGCGTCAGAAAAGAAGGTCGGACTGGAGGAAGAAGAAGGACTCGTCACCAAGACAACAACCAGGTACGTATGAAATGCTTTTTATTTTATTTTTAATCAGCAGCCTCTTTTCTCTATCAGTGATTGATAGAGATAAGTGGCTGCCGATTTGTATAATATTTTTGACCGCTGCGAACCAAACTTTTCCGGAAGTTTGTACCGAAACCAGGTTCGGTTGTCCCGGTTCGCTCATCTCTAATCATGTGGATATGTCATAAATGTCCTTGGTGAAAAAAAAACCATTAAGTCATCTGACCTCATTTCATGCTTTTAGAACAGGTCCTACCCTATGTCTACACTACAGCTAAGTTTCTAAAAGGTAGGAATGACAGGACGGCAGCGGCGGTCAGAGTGATGTCGGGGCGTGCTGTGACGGGAGTGGACCAGTCCAGTCACCTGACAACACGAGGTGACTGGACTGTGCCGGACCAGTCCGGTCACATAACCGGAGTCACCTGACCTCACATCACTGACTCAGGTCAGTTGACCGGACTGGTCCACTCTTGGGCCAGCAAGCACTGACCTCAGTCAGACCATACTTGGCTCCATCCGCCATTCTACTGCTCCTAAATGTGAGTGAGTAGGGCGGCGGAGCCAAGGAGGGAATGACATGGCTCCGTGGACTAGACCAGTCTCCCGACCTTACGTCACTAACTATATACCAGTTTATTATGTTTTATTTTTATTAAAAAAAAGGGGGCATTCAGTCAGCTAGGGCTAATTTAACTTGCTGAATACCCCAGAATTGCAATATTTTCAGGTTATTGTTATGTGCACATCTGACATGTTTTGCAAGTGATATGTATTTGCTGAATACAATTGATAGTAATACAGATGCCGTTCACTTACTAGATAGATTAACTGCCTGAATAGAACGATTAAAATTGAATTTTAATAGTAGAATATATAAAAAATATGGCTCATATAGCCCAATTACAACATATGTTCAGGCTCAGACAAAGTGGTCAGGGATAGGAGAAAGTGAAACTCTCCTCTTATAATATACAGCCCTGATGTAACTTGCTGAGAAAAATGAATGATTCCAGCCCACCGGGCTCACAGTCTGAGATCAGAGTGAAAGAAGTCAGTCCTGGTTGTAAGACTGCTCTTAGAGAACACTCCGCTCACTACTGCAATGATTATAACACTCTGATCTCAGACTGTGAGCCCGGTGGGCTGGAATCATTCATTTTTCTCAGCAAGTTACATCAGGGCTGTATATTATAAGAGGAGAGTTTCACTTTCTCCTATCCCTGACCACTTTGTCTGAGCCTGAACATATGTTGTAATTGGGCTATATGAGCCATATTTTTTATATATTCTACTATTAAAATTCAATTTTAATCGTTCTATTCAGGCAGTTAATCTGATATGTATTTGCCTGTCCGTATAGCACTGATTTGCTGTGAAATTCTTCATCACAGTTATTGAATTGTTTTGCCTACGTATAAGGGCTTATTCACACAAACGTGGGGAAACTCGGACGTCAAAAACGGCGGTTTTTCACATCCGAATTTCACCAGTGCCAGACCCGTTTTTACGGGTCCCCATAGACTTGAGTTTATGGAGGGATCCGTGAAAACGGAACAAAATAGGACATGCTCTATTTTTCAACGGACCCTTCACACAGTATGTTGAATCAACGGCTGTGTGAACAGTGCCACTGAAATACATGCGTCCTTACATTGGACATTACATTTTTAATTAGTTTAAAAAACAGTGTACTAAAGAATCTTTCAGGTTTTTTCCTATTCTATACATAATAGATGGTTAAATGGAATGGACTTTTTGAAGATCTGTATCGTCATTCAGTAGTGACTAGTGGCGAGACAGAATCCTTTTTATGTTCCTATTTCTGTCATCATAGGTGCCAATGCACAGAATAATATTTTTTTGACCTATTTTCATTTAGTTTTTTTCATTAGTAGTGAATTTCTATCTGTGGTTTCAGCTCTATGAAATGCTCTTTTTAATGTTTTATGAGAATATACCCTGAAGCTGAAGCGACCATACAGATCCTCAGTAGCCTGAATAAAATCCTAATTTTGTGAACAGTTGCTCTTCACTCTTAAATACTAGAAGGGTCCCTCAAAAATAAAGAAATTGTTCTCTAAAATACATTTTTAATCATTCTAAAACAAGAAAATTGTGTTTAGGCAAATGTGAGCCTCTTGTTTTAAGGATTTTTTTCTACTGCTGCAACCTGCAAGTCATGGAGTATGCTACTGTAAACGTTTCTAGATCTGTACTGGCCAAACAAGTTTTTGGGTACAACTCTAATATCTTGTAAATCTTTTACCATACCCTTTGTATACTTAAAGATATTCTCTGGGACTTTTATATTGATGACCTATCCTTTAGATAGGTCAGCAATATCAGATCGGTGGGGGTCCAACTACCAGCACCCCAATCGTTAAGCTGACTGATAGTTTACCAGGCACAGCACCTTACGCTTCCGCAGAAGCTGTGTCTGGGGCTGCAGTTCTGGTCCCATTCAAGTGAATGGCACTGAACTGCAATCCTTATCACAGCTGCTTGACGCCAATTTTGGTGGTGCTATAAGATATATGCAAAAGAATGAGTGACGTCATGTTTGTGACATCTGGCTCAGAAGATAGTGGCACGCTATCAGTACCAGGATTAATATTATTGTAGAAGATTTAATGATTTAACAAACATTGGTGATTCACAAATTAATGTAAGAATTGTATAGCTGCAGCAGAACTCACTCACAGCAATGGCTGCCTGTGACTGCCTAACTAACACACTGAAATTGACTCCTATCTCTCTCTAAAATATTTCTCTCTATCAGATTATTGTAAATCTAATGAACTATTATTTTCTCCTCACTATGAAACACACTAGCACTAATCCACTATCTATCTGTATTCTGTGTTTTACTGTGTTTTACTCTTTGTCTGATGTCCTCTCTCTCCTATCTGTATTCCCACAAAGCAGCAGCATGTCCTGGTTGGTTTGTTTGGAGTGACTATGACTCATATGTGTCACGTTGGGTGCATGGACCCACTGAGCCGTACCGCCTTGACGGTATGGCAGCTGGCCAACAGGACGCAGGTCACATTCTATAGTTCGTATAGTGTACCTGTGGCAGCTCGGACATTAGCAATGACAGGCTAGGCTGGGACTTACGACTACGGCTCAGCACGGCACTTGTCCAGGTAGCACGGGATACAGGATACAGTTACAGGAACGGGGAACACTGGGAAACACTAGGAGACCATTTTCTAGACAAACTTAGGGTACGACAACAACGCTCAGGCATGGGAGGAAGGGGCTGGTCCCTTCTTATAGTTCAGGGACTCATGGGCAAATTTAGACATTAAACTCAGGTTGCGGCCGTCAAGTGGTGAGTGAACCTGACGACCCGTGGCCATGGACATGATAGTATCCCCCTTCTTATGCCCCCTCTTCTTGGGGCCAGAGCTAGAGAGAAACTTCTTCAGAAGGCTAAGAGCATTGAGGTTCTCCTCTGGCTCCCAGGACCTCTCTTCAGGACCAAACCCCTTTCAATCCACCAAATAAAATGTTCTTCCTCTTACCCTGTTGGTGTCTAAGATCTCCTTAACCTCGAAGGTGTCTGAAGGGCCACTGGTAGGCAACCGCAGGGCTAGGAGTATTGGTATAACGGTTCAGAATCACCGGCTTCAGGAGGGAGACATGGAAGGAGTTGGGGATCTTGAGGGTAGGAGGCAGCCGAAGCTTGTAGGCGACAGGGTTGATCTGCTGTAGGATCTCGAAGGGTCCGAGGAACCTGGGAGCAAATTTGTATGATGGCACCCTCAGTCGGATATTCCTACACAACAGTCAGACCTTCGTGCCAGGGAGAAATTGAGGAGGTTCTCCTCTCTTTGTGTCTGCCTTCCGTTTCATGCTGTCAACTGCCAGTAGGATGGAGGATCGAGTCTGCTGCGAGGTCTGCATGAAGTGCCTAAAAGCAGTGTCAGCTGCTGGCACCTCGGACGTATCAGGCACCGGCAGAGGAATTTGTGGGTGTTGGCCATAGACAATGAAGAACAGTGTATTCCTTGTGGACTCGCTGGTGTGATTATTATATGAGAAATCAGCCCACGGAAGCAGCTGCACCCAGTCATCATGCTGCTTGGAGATGAAGTGGCGTAGGTGGTCCTCCAAGATCTGATTGATCCTCTTGACCTGACCATTGGACTGAGGATGGTAGGCTGAGGAAAAGTCCAACTCCACACCGAGGAGTCTGCAGAGGGCTCTCCGGAACTTCGAGGTGTACTGAACCCCCCGATCAGACACAATATGCCACGGCAAGCCGTGCAGGCGGAAGATGTGTTTGATGAAAAGCTTGGCTGGTTGAGGAGCAGAAGGAAGGCCGGTCAGAGGAACGATGGGCCATTTCAGGACGGACTTTACCTTTTCAGGATCCATCTTGAGACCTCTATTCGAGACAATGTAGCCCAGGAATGGTAGAGCCTCTTTCTCAAACACGCACTTCTCCAACTTGGCGTACAGACGATTCTCCCTTAACCACAGAAAAAATCAAGATGTCATCAGGATAGACCACAACACAAACATAGAGGAGGACACGGAAGATGTCATTAACGAACTCCTGGAAGACCGCTGGAGCATTACACAGGCCGAAGGGCATTACTAGATATTCATAGTGTCCATCAAGGGTGTTACATCCAGTCTTCCATTCATTACCCCGGCGAATCCAGATAGGTTTGTAAGCCCCACGCAGGTATAGTTTAGAAAAAAATATTTGCACCACTTATATGATCAAACAGTTCTGAGATCAGTGGTGACGGATACTTATTTTTCACCGTGATCTGGTTGAGACCACGGTAGTTAATTCAAGGATGCAGGGAACCATCCTTTTTCTTGACGAAGAAGAACCCGGCCGGGGAGGAAGACTACCGTATGAAGCCACTCTCCAAGTACTCCTTAACATAGGCGGACATGGACAAAGTCTCTAGCAGGGAGAGAGGATATACCCTACCACGGGGAAGGGATGCACCAGGAATCAGCTCGATAGGACAGTCATACGCCCGGTGTGGGGGCAGCGTCTCCACCTCCCTCTTGCTGAAGATGTCTGAAAATGCAGCATAATGACCAGGCAATCCTGCCAATGACCGGGGCAGAGGAGGCTGAGCCGCACTAATCTGTAGCAGGCAATGGTTGTGAAACTCGGTGCCCCACTGGAGAACCCCTCCAGAGTTCCAGTCCAAGACTGGGGCATGTAGTCAGAGCCAAGGCAGGCCCAGCAGCACAGGGTGAACGGCCTTGGGCAAGACAAAGAACGAGAGGAGCTCAGAGTGGAGAGCTCCCACTTGGAGCCTCAGCGGCTTGGTCACAGCTATAACTGGGTCTGGCAGAGGTAGTCCATTTCGTGATGCAACCATCAACGGCCTCTCCAGAGGGGTTGTGGGCAATTGGAGAAGATCCACCTGGTCTCTACGAATGAAATTAGCAGCGGATCCAGAGTCCAGATACGCAGAGACCCGATGCGTTTTCTCGCCAGACACTATGGTCACGGGTATGGACAAATTAGACGGAAGTCCTTCTTTACCCAAGCTTGTCTCTCCTACCAACCCTAGGCTTTGGGGCTTTTGGGAACACAGATACACAAGATGGCTTCCGAGGCCGAAATATAGACAGAGTCCCGAAGTGCGTCTGCGTTGTCTCTCCTGGGTAGATAGCCCAAACTGGTCTATCCTCACAGACTCCTTAGGAGGATTGGCATCTGAAGACAACAGGGGTTGCTGCAAAGTAGGAACCGGACTAAGAAGGCCTCCCGACCCGACGAGCCTCTTGGATCCTTATATCAATCCGGGCGGCAGGAAGGATGAGGTCATCCAGGGTAGATGGTAGATCTCGAGAGGCAAGCTCATCCTTATTCTACCCGCCTATGGAGGTGTCTCCTTGGCGTAGGTTCAGCAAGGAGGCTGCTGCAGACGAGATTCGTCCAGGCTCCTCAAACACCGTGCAAAATGTCCGGAGGAACTCCTGGATGTCACGGGTCTCTGGTCCTTGTCTCTCCCAGATAGGATTTGCCCATGCAAGGGCCTTGCCAGTGAGGAGAGAGATGATGAAAACGACCCTTGTGCCATCAGATGAAAATGCCCTTGCATACAGGCTGAAGTGGATCTGGCACTGGTTCAAAAATCCACGACAGGTCCCTGCGTCTCCATCATAGCGGTCAGGAAGTGGCAAAGAAAATCGATGATCCACACCGCCAGGAGGTGTAGTCTGATGATCAAAACTGCCAGGAGGTGTAGTAGGAGGAACGGCAGCTTGTGCCTCCTGCCGACGTGTGAGAATGTTCAAGGCCTGGAGGAGTTGGTCCTGTAGAGGCCGGAGGTCCAGCATATCCGTCCACATCTCTTGTGACGTCGTCTTGGATCGACCAGCGGTGTCTTGGGGCCTGGGCGTACTGTTACGTTGGGTACATGGACCCACTGGGCCGTACCGCCTTGACGGTATGACAGCTGGCCAACAGGACGCAGGTCACAGTCTATAGTTCGTATAGTGTACCTATGGTAGCTCGGACAGTAGCAATGACAGGCTCGGCTGGGACTTAGGCAGCAGGCAGATGACAGGCGTGGTGTAGCAGGACAGGCGAGGAATACAGCACAGCACGACTACAGCTCAGTACGGCACTTGACCATGTAGCACGGGATACAGGATACAGGTACAGGAATGGGGAACACTGGAAACTGGGAAACACTAGGAGACCATTTGCTAGACAAAGTTAGGGTACGACAACAACGATCAGGCATGGGGTGGAAGGGGCTCGGCCCTTCTAATAATCCAGGGACTCATGATTAATTTAGATATTAAACTCCGGTGCGTGCGCTGGTCCTGTAAGAGCGGGCACCAGTGTGCGCACGCACCCTACGGGACCCGGCCAAGGTAAGCGCGAGTGAGCGCTGTCGTCTCCTGAGGAGGAGACTGGGGCCAGCGCTCGCAGACCCATGGCTGCGGCCGTCAGGAGGTGAGTGAACCTGACGGCCCGCGGCCATGGACATGACAATATGACTATGTAATTGTATCCCTCATGACTGGCTGTGCTAGAGGGATGGCTACCTGCAAGGAATTATGGGGAAGCCCGATGTCATGTGATCTTACTTCTCTATACTCTTGTCATCTTCTGATCTCTAAAATGGTGATTGCTATTTTGAGCAATTTGCGCAGGACAAATCCCAAAAGATTCGGATTCGGAAAAAATTTACTAAATATTTACGTTTTGGGCCCAGTTCATGGAAAAGTTCTTCACTAGTGATAAAGTCAGTGTCAATTTCTATCAATAGTTCTTCCAATGCCTGCATTGCCTGTTCTTTTATTATAGTTAAAATTATATTTTTGTTCTTCTATTTATGGAGTTCCAGCTTTCTAATGAAAAGACTAATGTTCTTAGTGGACTCAAATTTAAGAGACTGAGTACAAAACAAGCCTTTGATTTAAAGATTTGTTTGGATCGATACTCTACATTGTAGAAATTGAAAATGTGAAAGCTATTTTCTGATACTGCTTGTTTTCTTTTTGATAGAAATAGTTTTTTCACTGTTTGGTTTCTCACGATCTCTAAGTTGTACATATATTGGATGGGCTTAAAAAAGGAGATGAGACATTGTGTGGATTGCTGTCTGGTGAGATTTCCGCATGGCATTTGGTCCAACAAAATCTAATGTTCCATGAGCTGTTCTTTTTACAGATTAATTGTGGAGACCAAATTGATTGGAGGGGCCAGATATTGCAGATCCTTAATATTGGATCATACTTCCCTATTGTGATATTTACAGGTGAGGTGCTTGTTGTGAAGTTGCCACTATATTCCTAAATGACAAGGATTATGAAGCTCCAATAGAACATTGCCTAATATTTTTTTTAATCTATTTCTGTAGAGGGTTTACTGTGTATCCTATTCATTTGTGCAGAGATTTCTCTACTTATAGACTACTCTGTGTGTTTTAATAAAGGAGCTCTCGATCTGGGTGGTTGTCCCCTCCTATAGTTGTTATATCTTTTGAGGCGGTTATTTGGGAGTCAAGCATTACTGCAGTTTTCAGATGTGGAAAAAAATATGTTCTGGTTCAGATGAATCGGCTTCTGAGCTTTCACTGTAATAGTTATTAGTTCTCTGTGGCTGTTGTGTATATTATTATTATTATTAAAATTATTATTATTAATAATTATTCCTTCAATAAACTAGACTGGTTTCCAATTCTTGCTTCTATGGCCAGGCTTGGATGTTTTTCTTTGTTAGAAAAGGCTTCCATCTTGCCACTCTACCCCACAGCCCAAAACACATGAAGAATACAGGAGATTGTTGTCACATGCACTACACAACCAGTACCTGCCAGAAAGTCCTGCAGCCCCTTTAATGTTGCTGTAGGCCTCTTGGTAGCCTCCCGGCCCAATTTTTGTCTTGTCTTTTCATTAAGTTTTGAGGGACATCCAATTCTTGGTAATGTCACTGTTGTGTCACATGTAATCCACTTCTTGATGACCGTCTTCACTGTGTTCCATGGTACATCTAATGCCTTGGAAATTCTTTGGTACCCTTCTCTTGACTGATGCCTTTCAACAATTGGATCCCTTTGATGTATTGTAAGCTCTTTACGGACCATGGCTTTTGCTGTCACATGCAATAAAGAAAATGTCAGGAAAATCCTAATAGAACAGCTGAACTTTATATGCGGTTACTCAGAATCACTTTAAATAATGGCAGCTATGTACTGACTACTATTTAACATGAGTTTAAATGTGATTGGCTAATTCTGAATACAACTCAACACAACAACATTCCCAATTATAACTATTCAACCACATTACTGTAGTTTTGTTATTTTAATTTTTCTCATCTAAATAATTTCAGTTTGTTTTTCAATGGAATTGTACAGATTATGGGTCACATTAAAGGTTGAAAAAGTTCTGAAATGATCTTGTACTGATTTTTTGACATGACAAAAACCTGGCATTTTAACAGGGGCATGTGGACATTTTATATCCACTGTACATGTGTGTTTGTTTGTATATATATATGTGTGTGTGTGTGTGTGTGTGTGTGTGTGTGTGTGTGTGTGTTTGCGTGTGCATTACACAAGTATTTCAAATGACACCAATGCTAAAATTAGGCAGACTGAGCTCTTTCAATTAAAATGCAATATCTAACATGAAGCGTCTCTAATAGGCATGATTGAAATGTAATGAGCTAGCCTGGATAATTAAGTAGCTATAAAATAATGTTTAATTGCTGCTTAATGTGGTGGCAATTAATTTTCCATATTTCATTTATTAAAATGACAAAATTGATGGAAATGTTTAACATGCACCATATTTTTTGGCACCACTTGCAGCCTTTTAGTTTCTGTGAAATTTGATAAATGAACATTTTTAGTTAAAATGTAAACAAGGAGGATAAGTGCTAGTATTAGTACATAGGCTAATGTACTGGCAAACAGATATATGCCAGTACATTATAGTTAAAAAAATAGAACTTTACATTAAAAAAAAAAATATGTAATAAAAAAACAAGTAAAATGAATAAATATACATGCATTTTTTTCTTACAATAAAGAACTTAATTAAATATAAGTCTCAAAACATTAAATAAAATATACAGATTTGGTATCAGTATGAAAGTAACAACCTCTACAATAAACTTATAGAACCACTTAGATGATTGGTATGCCATGAAACCCCCCCCCCCCCCCCCCCAAAACTGCAGTGGAATTGCATTGTTGTTAAAATAAGAATTAATATAAATTTGAATGCTAATGTTAATGTTCCAAACCATGGCAGTTACATAAAGTACTACTTTAAATTAAAAAAAAATGTTTTGGTTCACATTGCCAAAATTGGCCCGGACATCAAGGGGTTAAAAGGTGTTAGTCTGATATATAAAATAAAAATATTATGTGTTTTTTTATTTATTTATGCAATTCTTCATTTATTTTAAGTGGCTCCAGGTGTGAAGGTTCCCTTTTGGGGACAATGTTGATGCAGAAATTTCATATGATTGTTTTATTAACCACAATCTTATTTGAAATGTTAAGCCATGTATCCGTGAAATGTTTCGTTTTCAAACAGATGATACCATTTTTATAGAAATTTTAATATATAGCCTCCAAGGTATTCTCATAAAGACAATGAAATAAACATAGCACAAGTGCAGAATATGGAGGCTATTATAGGACCTCTAGTCTCCTGCCAGTCACTATAGGACCTGTTCGCTCCAATCTGTTTGTTGTACCCGGGGAAGTTCTGGAGGTGAGCACCAGAGAACACATTGTGGAGGAATTGTCCACCAACAGACACCCATAGTGTTCGAGTAAAGGAGTGCTGTGAAAAGAATACAGAAGGCTCTCAGGAGGTTTGAAACATACCCCACAGCCCCTTGCTTAACTTCGCAACAAATGACTTTCTAATTAAACATTCTCAATCAAGATAATCCGTACTAAATTATACTGCATATGGGTGCCACTACATAAACCTAAGATAGGGTCGACACATACAGTAGAAGGACCCTGTATAGGAACAGCATATGAGACCCTCGCTCTGAAATAGCTCAGTGTTGAAAACTCCTAAATGTTTTTTACTCTCCAGCAGTTAGTGCCGATTCTAGCTTTTCTGCTGCCTGAGACGAAAATTGAAATGGTGCCCCCAGATCTTGATTGACATCCCCCTGGCTGTTCTACATCACTAGCAACCTCCTCTAACTCTTTCAGATGCACCGTTACCTTGTACTCCCCTGGCATGCGCGTTGCAGCGATGAAGTCGGACAAAGTATACCTCGCTGCACGGTGCGTGCCCAAGTAGTACAAGGCAATGACGCATCCGAGAAAGTTGGAGGAGACTGGTAGTGATATATAACAGCCAGGGGGATGTCAATAAAGCATGGAAAGGTGGATTTTGAGGCAGGACTATGTGACTCTTCAGGATAGCGGCACTGCCCCATGACCCCTTATAGAGTAAGTAGCATATAGTGTGCACCGTTTTAAAAGTTGATTTTAGAGATTTTGCTGTATCTGAAAAAAACATACAAGGGAATGTTTGGAAATATTGTCAGGTCATGTATTACCGCATGGTGGCGGTTCAAGGGATTAAAACTACCTGACAGGTTCCCATTAAATATACAATGAATTGAAAACAACTCAATCTACAATTTTGTTATTATAAATATATCCTATATAATTACAGCTCCAGAACCAAGCTCTGACATCTATACAGCACCAGAACCCAGCTCAGTACATAAATACAGCACTAGAACCAAGCTCTGACATATATACAGCACCAGAACCAACCTCAGTACATAAATACAGCACCAGATCAAAGCTCACACATATACATAGTACCAGAACAAAGCTCAATACATAAATTAAGCACCAGAACAAAGTTCAGTACATAAATACAACACCAGAACCAAGCTCAGTACATAAATACAACACTAGAACCAAGCGCAGTACATAAATACAGCACCATAACAAAGCTCAGTACATAAATACAGCACAAGAAACAAGATCAGTACATAAATACAACAATAGAACCAAGCTCAGTACATAAATACAGCATCAGAACAACGCTCAGTACATATGTACAACACCAGAACCAAGCTCATTGCATAAACACAGCTCCAGAACCAAGCTCATACATATATACAGTACCCGAACCAAGCTCATACATATATACAGCACCAGAACCAAGCTCAGTACATAAATACACCACAGCCAAGCCCAGTATATATACAGCATCAGAATCAAGCTCAGTATAAATACAACACCAGAACCAAGCTCATACATATATACAGCACCAGAACAAAGCTCAGTACATAAATACAACACCAGCACAAATACAGCTCAATTTAGTGCAACCCCTGCCATATAGGTTTGTACACCTCTATGATGACTTCTCCCGGCCACAGACCATTTCTGCAGTTTGCCGCTCAGATGTCTTCAGCTTTTCACTTTTCAAATATTTCTGCACCTATAAACGAAGATAAAATTCTCAAGGTGCCACACACTAAGCCACGAAATATAATAGCGCCATACACTACACCTCTACATATATACAGCTCCAGAACCAAGCTCATTACATATATACAGTACCAAAACCAAGCTCAGTACATAAATACGGCACCTTAACCAAGCTCATTACATATATACAACTCCAGAACCAAGCTCAGTACATAAATACAGCACCAGCACAAATACAGCTCAATTTAGTGCAACCGCTGTCGTATAGGTTTGTACGGCGTAAAACTACAGCTCCCAGCATGGACCAAACATTGGTAAGGATATGCTGGGAGTTGCAGTTTCACAAAACAAATCATTCCACCCATCATCTCGCTGCAGATCATACAGTGACTACAGTACTGATTAGAGGCAGAATAAACATTAATATTAAGTGATTCACCGGTGACGATCTCAGATTCTAGTTATTTTCTCTTTTCTTCTCCATCTGGTCCAGACCTCTATGATGACTCCTCCCATTTCTGCAGTTTGCCACTCAGATGTCTTCAGCTACTCACTATTAAAACGTTTTTGCACCTATACACAAAGATAAAATTCTCATGGTGCCACACAATGTACCTCTAATTATAATAGTTCCATACACTGCACCTCTGATTATAATAGCGCCATACACTGTGTTCCTGATTATAATAGCACCATGCACTGTGTCCCACACACACAAGCATAGTGTTCCCTGTAGATATTGACCCCCATAGAGCCCCCCTAGATAGTGCCCCCCATAGTGCCCCCTGTAGATAGTACCCCCATAGAGCCCCTGTAGATAGTGCCCTACATAGTTCCCCCTGTATATAGTGGCCCCCATAGATCCCCTTGTAGATAGTAGCCACTGTAGATAGTGCCCCACATACAGCTCCTATAGATGGTGCAACACATATAGCCCACCTGTAGATAGTGCCCTACATATAGCACTCCTGTAGATAGTGCCCTACATATAGCCCTCCCTGTAGATAGTGCCCCACATGTAGCCCTCCTTGTAGATAGTGCCCCACAAATCTGTGGCAATGCAGGCCTGCTCTCTTCTGGGCAGGCCTGCTGGGGCTGAACGACGCAAGCGTCGTGATTACGTCATTGCCCCTCTTGCGAAGTTGAAAGGCGCTGATTGACACGGCAAGTCATCATGCCCTGACAATCAGCGCCTTCCAATGAAGCAAGCATTGTGATGACGTCATCGTGCCACTTGTGTCATTGAAATGCGCTGTCATTGTGTCATTCAGCGCTTATGCATGTAATTGTGTCTGCGTCCTATAGACACAGGTACAATTATAGCGCAGGAGGGGCTAGCGGCGGCTGATTTCAGTGCTGCCGCTGTCCCCTCAGAGAGGCAGCAGGCCACCGCCTGAGGCGAGAAGCTCATATCGCCTTATGGATGGTGCAGCCCTGCCAGCAGTAATTGTTAGCCGTGAAATTCATGAGCTCAGTCCCTTGCATGCAATCTTTTAGTAAGTAAGAAGTTTTCTTTAATGGAGAGTGGGCCCCCTTACATACTGGGCTCCTGTGCAACTATACAGGTATCCCCTGACATGAGAAAAGGTGTTCCATGTATAACAGGCTACCACAATTCTACTCAATACAAGTCTTTTTATTTGCATTAATAACAGAATAATTTTTTTCTGCGTTAGAACGTAAAAAATCAAAACAAAAATAGTGGGCAACACAACTGCAATTGTCAGTTCTACCAGATTATAAATCAAAACCTACAGTACAAAGCAACATTGGATATTTGGCACAATTTGAAAATACAAATTGTAATGATAATGTTGTAAGTTGTAGCACCATGCTTTAGAAATAGATACAGCCCACAAACATTTTGACATTTAAAAAAAAAACAAAAAAAACGTATACTGCTTACGTTTACTGCCAAATATTTAGACTAGAGGTGAAAGTTGTAAATAGCTAAATTTACTACAGTGTAAACCTACTAAACATTTGTGTAGTTGTTTATATAATGGTAGAAAATGAAATGAGATAAACATCCTTGGGAAAAATATACGGATATTGTGCTATAAAAAAAAGTCTTGAGTGGATTAATGAAAGAAAACATTTCTTAATAACTTCATACACTTTCAGGATAGTATTATAGTAGTTAATGAAAAAAAAATCCTAACTGATGATGTTTAGATAAATAGACCTATAGCCTATAATTAAATGATAAAGCTTATCCTTACAGAAATTCCTTAAAGAATCTTCAGGCATGAAGAAACAGCTGAAATGGCATCCTCAGCTTCATAATCAGATTCCTTTCAGCTATGCAATCAATAATGCAAATAAAAATCACCACCAGGCTTAGATACCTGGGTAATGGTATAAGAAGAAGCATCAGGAAGTATGTTGAATCTTCATAGATGTCACGGATCCAAGTTATTATTATTTATTTTAGTGTGCCATTAATGCCAGGGCGTTGTGCATAAAAAAGAGTTAAGACAATAAAAACAACAAGTACAATAAATATGAGCTTAATGAATGACAGACTGGTACAGAATTAAAAAGAGAGGACCCTGCCCTCAAGGGCTTACAATCTACAAGGAAAGGGGAAATTAGAGAGAAGGTTAGGGAAAAAGCTATTCCTCCAGTAGTGTAGTGGCTAAAGGTCATTGCAGGTTATAAGCTATTTCAAAGAGGTGGGTTTTCCAGTTGCGAGGGGCAGTGGCGGATTATCATTAGGGCGGTTCGGGCGGCCGACCGGGGCCCCAGGCTCCCGCGGGGCCCATGGCCAGCCAAACCACACATGATCGCACGGCCCCCCTCATGCCCGGTGTGGCGTCGCTAGCACCGGAGAGGGCCCCGGTGCTAGCTGCAGCCACATTCACACATCAATGAAAAGTTACTATAGTAACTGGGGCCTATGTTATAAACTACACGGGCCCCTGTTACTATAGTTACTGACAGTACTTACCACTCCTCTTCCTGGAGCGCATCAGAAGTTCTGACGTCAGAGCGCTGTGCGCAGCGCATAACGTCACGATGCTATGTGCTGCGCACAGCATCCCGACACTTGATGGAGTGAGGACCAGCGGCCGAAGAGGAGGTAAGTTTAATTTTATTGTCTTGCTGATGGGTTGGGGTCAGACACCCGGGACCCCCGCCAGTCAGCTGTTTTGAAGGGTTTGCAGCCGCTCGTACGAGCGCCACTTCCCCTACATTCCGGTCACTTTCTCGCACTGAATCGCCGACATGGACGTATCAGTGATTCACAGCGTGAGCAAGTGAGGGAAATGAAGGGGAAGCAGCACTCGTACGAGCGGCTGCAACCCCTTCAAAACAGCTGATTGGCGGGGGTCCCAGGTGTCTGACCCCAACCCATCATCTATTGATGGCCTATACTGAAGATAGGCCATCAATGTTTAGGGACTGGACAACCTTTAAAGCCTACCGTGTGTTAGGCTTATATACAGGGCCCCAGCTTATACTGCATAATAATACTGTCTGCTGGACCCTGTATCTAAGCCTACATTAGGCTACAGGGTCCAACAAACAGTATCACACATGCACATGGCCCTGTATCTAGGGCCCTGTATCTAAGGCCCTGTTCACATCACCGCTGCCCTTCCGTTGAGGGGTTCCGTCTGGTTAACCCCTCAACGGAAAGGCAAATGGAAACCTTAGCTTCTGTTTGATGGAAACTTTGCTAAAGATTTCCGTTTGGGGGGATATTCATTTGTATCTATAGGGGGCCGTGTGTAATGGCACTATGTACAGGGGGTTGTGTATGGCACTATGTACAGGGGGCTGTGTGTGGCACTATGTACAAGGGGTTGTGTGTATGTGGTGTTTTACAGTGTGTGGTATTGTTATATTCAGGCGTGCAGTGTTTGGTGCTATTATATTTAGGCTTACAGTATGTGGCACCATGATAACTTTATTTTCATTTATAGGTGTGGAAATGTTGGAAAAGTGAGGAGTCGAAGACATCTGAGTGGCAAATTCTGCAGAAATCAGTTATGGCCGGGAGAAGTCGTCATGTGCTCTGGACCGGATGGAGAAGAAAAGAGGAAAAAACTACTAGAATCTGAGACGTCGTCACATGTGAGTCACTAGATTTATAGAGAATCTGTCACCTCTCCTGACATTTTTATTATAGGAAATCCTTGTATTTCACAAAAAGTCTTTCTGCAGTCCAGGACTGATAGACAATTCCCCTTGTCGAGGTCGTGTCCCTGCACAGTGTGATACTGTCAGTATGTAGGGACACAGCCCTGTGACAAGGGGAATCTGTAACACCCCTTTGTTAAGGCTTGCCCAAAAAGGTAGTGTTCAAAATAGTTACGGCGCGGCAGGGCGGCGGTGCGCTAGGGGGGCCCAAGTTTAGGTAACCGCCCAGGGCCCATCGTCTACTTAATCCGCCACTGCCTAGGGGGTACAGGTTGTGAAACTCCTTGTATGTCATTGTTAATATTTGGAACTGAATTTGCTGGGCAAAGGGTATCCAGTGAAGGGATTGGCAGTGAGGGGACAGGCAGAGGTGAAATGAGGGGAGAGGTGAAATGAGGGGAGAGGTGAATTAACCTGACAGCAGAGTCAAGGGTGGACTGTAGAGGAGCAAAAGTGTTAGATGGGGGGCCACAGAGAATGATGATTCAGTAGTCTAGGTGGGAGACAATAATGGCAATGTCACAGGCCGTGGTCGCGGACCGCCGCTGTTTTTACCTTGCGATGGCCTCGACCACAGACCGTTGGCATCCTGCCTGCATCTCCATCCCAGGAGACGCCAGCACTAACGCCCGTCTGGCCCTGCACTGAATAGGGTGCGTGTGCGCACTCGGTCCCGGCCTTAAAGGGCCAGCGCGTGCACATGTTAAAATTCCCTAACCTATCCCTAGCTCACCGTGGACTATAAGAAGGGCTCCGCCCTTCCACTCCTTGCCCGAGCATTGTTGTTGCTACCCATGTTCGTATTGCAAATGTTCCTTTAGTTGTTTCCTGCTCCCAGTATTCCGGTGCCCTGCTTCCTGTATGCTGTGCTGTGTTTGTTCCTGAGCCTCTTCTAGTGTTGGAGTCGTGTTGTGTCATCTGCAACACCTGCTGTTATACACCACGTCTGGTGTCATCTGCCACACCTGCTGTTATACACCACATCTGGTGTCATATGCTGCGCCTGCTGTTATACACCACGTTTGGTGCTATCTGCCACGGCAAGTTCCATCTGTGCCAAAGCCTCTGCTACTGTCTGGACTCTCTCAGGTACCCTTGTGCTAAGAACTTTGCATATACTGTGTATAGACTGTGACTTTGCCAGGTGTCACTCCGCTACGGTGGCGTAGCCTAGTGGAGTGGGTCCACATACCCCTACATCGTGACAGGCATGTGCTATCATTTTTGTTGACTCAAGGTATAGGAAACAGCGGATTCGAGAAATGTTTTTGAGGTGAAGGTGGCAAGAGGTGGTAAGGGTTTGGATGTGCAGTTTGTGAAACAGCACGGAATCAAAGGTTTGCTCGAAACAGCAGACCTTTGAGACTGGGGAAAGTGTGGAGTCATTAACTGTAATTCTAGTAAGGAGGTTGAGTGAGATGTGGGAAAGAAGGATGAAATGAAGGAATCACTTCTACTCTTTTTAGCCATTGGAAAAGGAGGGGTTATTAGCTAAAATACTTATTGCAGTTGGCAAAGCCTTTGCTCTATGGCCATTTATTTATTTATGGATTCTGAAAAAATTGTTATGAAGATTTTCAAGATGTAGGCAAGAGAATTAGCCATAGCACTAAAACAAAAAACTAATCTAAGACTAATTACCTAAAGCAGACCATTCACAATTCTACATATATTTGTTTCTGGGTGCGTTTCTGCCTAAAATGAAAGGGTCAATTCAGGCAAAACTAAAAATCTGACTTTCACCATAACTTCTAATATTTCCTACTGTGTTACCTCCCTCCAGTGGCATTTGGGGAAGGGAGTCGATAAGTATGTTTTTGTGTCAATCCTTTACTTGCTCTGTACTGTGTGGCATACAGAGAATGTGGAGATCTGATATATACGTAGTATGACCTGGGGCAGGCACAGGCAGTAGAGAAGTCTTGTGCATGAACAGTATATAGGGCTTTTGCTCTCAAATGACCCTCCTCCAAGCCTCTCTAATAATCCACCTGTTATTATGAACTATGAAATTAATTAGCCCAGTCTCTTACATGCAATCTAATAAACAGTAGGTGACAGTGGGCCCCCTAACCTACGGGCCCCTGTATAACTTCACATGTCGCACATAAATGCCCACCCCTGATTATGACACACTCCTCTGTGGCCAACCCAGAGCTCCATTGGAAGCCGGTCTGATTTCATAATGAAGACCACAAGAAAGTTGAAGAATAGTCAAGTGGAGGTAGGTAGCACAGTACAGGATGGAGGAGCACCAAGAGTCCATACAAAACTCCTATTTTTTGTTTTGTTCCGAATGACCCTTTAATATATTATTTAGGGAGAACAGTAAAGAGCATCTGTTACCACACATACTTCATTGTAATATGTTACTTCTAAGGTAGTCTAATATTACTCATCTAACTGGTTCAACAGCACCCATTGATTGCTATCCCAAATTTCTGATAAGTAGCATTGACAAGAATTGCATCCCGTATGTAAAACAGTATGTGACTGTCACTGTCTAGTCAGGAGGAATCACCTGACCAGCCCGCCAACACCATTCTAGTAAAAGAGTCAGTGAGTTGGATTACCCAGTCAATAGAAAGAGGGGAGCTCTGTTTTACATATACTTATTGTTGGCAGACCATTCTAGGTGGGGGTGTTATTTGAACCTGTTAGCTTATAGCTATTACGCTTTGGTGACACATGGTTACATAGTCAGAACATTTTTAAAAATACAGTGTTGATCCAGAGGAAGGTAAAAAAAAAATAATCTCTGAGGTTATTGCCAACGTTTTAATTTTTGGGGAAAAAAATTCCTTCTTACTGCAAATGTGACAATCAGCGTAAATTCCTGGATCATTTAATCATCTCTAGCAATCTAGTATCCATGACTTGGAAATAATAATAATTAATAATAATAAAAAATAATGACAATAATAATAATAGTGATTATACTAATGCACCATTCTAGATAGTTCTTACATCATATAATGGTTACTTATGGTGACACAAGAAGAGCACATTCATAACATTTGCACCAGAGCTACTGTATAAAATAAATTACAGTACACACATGTATGAATGTTTAATGAGCTTCCTTAAGTCAATACATTTGGCATACTTCTTTTGTTTTAGATCAATACACCCACATGTTCTACTTTTTTACAACAAATAAGAAATCAGATTAAGAGACTGGATAATAACTATGTCCAGCTGGAAATGTGACAATTCTGCCATATGCTAGAATGTATGTTCTATCTGTAAGCCCATCTGGGCTCTGGGATTAGGTTTAATAATTATTAGGTTGACCACTGAACATTTCTAATCTTCAGGGATGAACTGAAGGGCTTGTAGATGATATATTGCCTGGGGTATAACTTGTTCTAAATGTGCAACTTAAGCACGAAATAGTGTTGTTTTTATTTTACTTAGAGGATCATGATAAAAGAAAAAAAATTCACGTTAAAGGAATTGTCCACTTTGGACAATCCCTTTTTGTTAGAAGCTGCTAGATGATACACTACCGTTCAAAAGTTTAGGGTCACTTAGAAATTTCCTTATTTTTGCAAGAAAAAACACAGTTTTTTTTCAATGAAGATAACATTAAATTAATCAGAAATACACTCTATACATTATTAATGTGCTAAATGACTATTCTAGCTGCAAACGTCTGGTTTTTAATGCAATATCTACAAAGGTGTATAGAGGCCCATTTCCAGCAACCATCACTCCAGTGTTCTAATGGTACATTGTGTTTGCTAACTGTGTTAGAAGGCTAATGGATGATTAGAAAACACTTGAAAACCCTTGTGCAATTATGTCAGCACCGCTGTAAACAGTTTTGCGGTTTAGAGGAGCTATAAAACTGACCTTCCTTTGAGCTAGTTGAGAATCTGGAGCATTACATTTGTGGGTTCGATTAAACTCTCAAAATGGCTAGAAAAAGAGAGCTTTCATGTGAAACTCGACAGTCTATTCTTGTTCTTAGAAATGAAGGCTATTCCATGCGAGAAATTGCCAAGAAACTGAAGATTTCCTACAACGGTGTGTACTACTCCCTTCAGAGGACAGCACAAACAGGCTCTAACCAAAGTAGAAAGAGAAGTGGGAGGCCCCGCTGCACAACTGAGCAACAAGACAAGTACATTAGAGTCTCTAGTTTGAGAAATAGACGCCTCACAGGTCCTCAACTGGCAGCTTCATCAAATAGTACCCGCAAAACGCCAGTGTCAAAATCTACAGTGAAGAGGCAACTCCGGGATGCTGGCCTTCAGGGCAGAGTGGCAAAGAAAAAGCCATATCTGAGACTGGCTAATAAAAGGAAAAAATTAATATGGGCAAAAGCACACAGACATTGGACAGAGGAAGATTGAAAAAAAGTGTTATGGACAGATGAATCGAAGTTTGAGGTGTTTGGATCACACAGAAGAACATTTGTGAGACGCAAAACAACTGAAAAGATGCTGGAAGAGTGCCTGACGCAATCTGTCAAGCATGGTGGAGGTAAGTTGATGGTCTGGGGTTGCTTTGGTGCTGGTAAAGTGGGAGATTTGTACAAAGTAAAAGGGATTTTGAATAAGGAAGGCTATCACTCCATTTTGCAACGCCATGCCATACCCTATGGACAGCACTTGATTGGAGCCAATTTCATCCTACAACAGGACAATGACCCAAAGCACACATCCAAATTATGCAAGAACTATTTAGGGAAGAAGCAGGCAGCTGGTATTCTATCTGTAATGAAGTGTTCAGCGCAGTCACCAGATCTCAACCCCATAGTGTAATGACGGGGTAGGGAGACAGACAGGTGAGCCCTAATCTACCCGCCACTCAGTCCCTGCCTACTTGCACGGCCCGTCATAGGTGACGGCGTACAACTGGGCGACGGTCACTACTCTCAATATGTGCACGACAGACAAACAGACAAGGGTACACAGAAGCTAAGGGAAATGGGGCAATTGCCCACGGCAACACCACGAGCAACAGGAGTAGTGAACGAGCCGAGTCAAACCAGGAGTGTACGAGGTACCAAATGCAGAGCAGGAGCGTAGTCAGTAAAGCCAGGGTCAAAATGAAGCAAGGTCAATAAGAATAGCAGGAGCAGCAGAGCCAGGAAACAAGAGAGAATGACAGGCAAAGGACAAGCAAGAACTGAAGGTATAAATAGACCGAGGGCGGGAGCTAGAACCGTCTGGCCAGGCTGTGATAGGTTCTCCCACTTCTCAGCCTCCCAGCCTGACTGGTGGCAGATGGAGTCACTCTATCAGACCTAGGCACAGAAGCAGACTGATTAGCCACGGGCGTCGACAAAGAAGCTGTGTCTGGTAGATCGTTTACAGTACCCCCCCTTTTATGAGGGGCCACTGGACCCTTTCTAGGTGGACCTGGCTTATTGGGGAACCGAAGATGGAACCTCCTGAGCAATACCCCAGCGTGAACATCCCTGGCGGGTACCCAAGTCCTCTCCTTAGGCCCGTATACTCTCCAATGAACCAGGTACTGGAGGGAGCCTTGGACCATCTTGCTATCCACAATCTTGGCCACCTCGAATTCTACCCCTTCAGGGGTGAGAACAGGGACCGGAGGTTTCCTTGAGGTAGCCAAGGACGGGGAGCAGCGTTTCAGGAGGGAGGCATGAAACACGTCGTGTATTCGAAAAGACGGGGGTAACTCCAGTCGGAAGGAGACAGGGTTAAGGACCTCAATGACCTTGTACGGCCCTATATACCGGGGAGCAAATTTTTTGGACGGGGACTTTAAGGCGCAAATTTTTTTAAGACAGCCACACCAGATCCCCGAACACAAACAAGGGGTTAGCAGAACGTCTTCGATCTGCCTGAGTCTTTTGTATGCTCTGAGACGCGTCTAGGTTCTTCTGAACCTGGGCCCAGACTGTGCACAGTTCCCGATGAACGACATCTACCTCGGGATTGTTGGAACCACCAGGTGAAACGGAGGAGAACCGTGGATTAAACCCAAAATTACAGAAAAAGGGGGAGACCCCTGACGAGTTACTGACCCTGTTATTAAGGGAAAATTTGGCGAGGGAAATGAAGGAGACCCAATCATATTGACAGTCAGAGATAAAACACATTAAATATTGTTATAGAAACTGATTAGTCCTCTCAGTTTGGCCATTAGTTTCAGGATGGAAGGCCGAGGAGAAGGACAGATCAATCTCCAACTTTTTACAGAAAGCTCTCCAAAATAATGAAACAAATTGTACCCCTCTGTCAGAAACAATATTGACAGGAACCCCATGGAGACGCAGGATGTGTTTGACAAACAAGGTAGCTAACGTCGTAGCATTGGGTAGATTCTTAAGGGGCACAAAGTGGCTTATCTTACTGAAGCGGTCTACCACAACCCACACCACCGACTTGCCTTGGGATGGAGGCAGATCGATGATAAAATCCATGGAGATATGGGTCCAAGGTCTCTGGGGAACGGGCAAAGAGTCTTGGACCTAGCACAAATTTCACAAGCGGCGACGTAGGCCTTAACGTCTTTAGGCAACCCAGGCCACCAATAATTTCTGGCAATGAGGTGCTTGGAACCCAGGATACCTGGATGGCCAGACAGTGTGGAGTCATGATTTTCCCTGAGTACCCTTAGCCGGAATTGCAGGGGAACAAACAGCTTGTTCTCAGGAAGGTTCCCGGGAGCTGAACCTTGATCAGCCGCAATTTCGGAGACTAAGTCAGAATCAACAGAGGAAATGATTATACCTGGGGCAAAACACAAGCAGGATCTTCCTCCGAAGGAGGGCTGGCCATGAAGCTACGCGACAGTGCATCAGCTTTGATATTTTTAGACCCAGCCCTATAGGTGACCAAAAAGTTGAATCTAGTAAAAAACAACGCCCATCGAGCTTGTCTCGGGTTTAGCCTCTAAGCAGATTCTAGGAAAACCAGATTCTTGTGGTCGGTAAGGACCGTTACCTGGTGCCTAGCCCCCTCCAAGAAGTGGCGCCACTCTTCAAATGCCCATTTAATGGCTAAGAGTTCACGGTTGCCAATGTCATAGTTACTCTCAGTGGGCGAGAACTTCCTGGAGAAGTAGGCACAGGGACGGAGAAGGGTGAGTGACCTGGTACCCTGGGACAAGACAGCAACCACTCCCACCTCGGAGATGTCAATCTCCACGATGAATGGCTCCATTTGGTTAGGCTGAATCAGCACTGGGGCCGAGATAAAGCACTTCTTAAGGACCTCAAAAGCCTGAACCGCCTCCGGAGGCCAGTGGAGGAGATCAGCACCCTTGCGAGTAAGATCCGTAAGAGGCTTAGCGATGACCGAGAAGTTAGCTATAAATCTCCTGTAATAATTAGCAAACCCCAGGAAGCACTGTAACGCCTTCAGGGAGGCAGGTTGGACCCATTCAGCCACAGCCTGAACCTTGGCGGGGTCCATGCGGAATTCATTAGGAGTGAGGATTTGTCCCAAAAATGGTATTTCCTGCACCCCAAACACACATTTTTCGGTTTTAGCAAAGAGTTTGTTTTCCCGAAGGGCCTGGAGCACCTTCCTGACATGCTCAACGTGGGAGGACCAGTCCTTGGAAAACACAAGTATGTCATTCAAGGTAAACTACAAGAAATACCCCCAGGTAGTCTCTTAAAATCTCATTTATGAAATTTTGGAAGACCGCGGGAGCATTACACAACCCAAATGGCATGACGAGGTAATCGAAATGACCTTCGGGCGTGTTAAACGCAGTCTTCCACTCATCCCCCTCTCTGATGCGGATAAGGTTATAAGCCCCCCGAACTTAGAGAAACATTGGGCCCCCTGAACCTGATTGAAGAGATCAGGAATCAAAGGAAGGGGATACTGGTTCCTTACAGTGACCTTATTCAAGTTTCGGTAATCGATGCAAGGCCTAAGACCACCATCCTTCTTCACTACGAAGAAGAATCCAGCACCTACCGGAGAAGTAGAGGGACGAATGTAACCCTTGGCCAGGCTTTCCTGGATATATTCTCTCATGGCTTCACGTTCGGGACAAGAGAGATTAAATATCCTACCCTTAGGGAGTTTTGCTCCTGGTACCAAATCGATTGCACAATCGTATTCTCTATGGGGAGGTAACTCTTCGGAGGCCCTTTTAGAAAAAACATCAGCGAAGTCCTGAATAAACTCAGGTAGAGTGTTCACCTCCTCAGGGAGAGAAATAAAATTAACAGAAAAACATGACGCCATGCATTCATTACCCCATTTGGTAAGATCCCCTATATTCCAGTTAAACATGGGATTATACATCTGCAACCAGGGAAGGCCTAAAACCAAATCGGACGATAATCACTGCATCACCAGTACAGAGCACTGCTCCAAATGAATGGAGCCAACCATGAGTTCAAAAACAGGGGTATGCTGCGTAAAATAACCATTAGCAAGTGGAGTGGAGTCGATACCCACTACCGGGACAGGTTTAGGCAAATCAATCAATGGCATAGCTAGAGACATAGCAAATTCCGCAGACATAATATTAGCAGAAGACCCTGAATCCACGAAGGCACTGCCGGTAGCAGACCTAACCTCAAAAGAGACCTGAAAGGGAAGCAAGATCTTATTAGGTTTCATATTTACGGGAAATACCTGTGCGCCCAAGTGACCTCCCCGATGATCACTTAGGCACAGAAGTTCTTCCGGCTGCTTATTCTTATGCCTAGGACAGTTGTTCACTTGATGCTTGTCATCCCCACAGTAGAAGCAGGGACCATTCTTCCTACGGAGCTCTCTACGTTGTTGGGGAGACACGTAGTCCCCGAGTTGCAATGGTTCATCCGAGTATTCCGTGGAAGAACGAAGCAACGGAACCTCGGGAGCCATCATGGGGGAGCCAGAGGAGAAAGCACAAAAACGTTCAAGTCGTCATTCCCTGAGACGTCGGTCAAGACGTACCGCTAAAGCCATAACCTGATCTAGAGAGTCAGAAGAGGGATAGCTAACTAACAGGTCTTTCAGGGCGTTCGACAGACCCAATCTAAACTGGCACCCCAAGGCAGGGTCATTCCACCGAGAAGCTACACAGCACTATATAAAGTCAGAACAGTACTCCTCAATGGGTCTCTTACCCTGACGTAAGGTCACCAGCTGACTCTCGGCAATGGCAGTCTTGTCAGTCTCGTCATATATGAGCCCGAGAGCAGAAAAAAAAAGATCAACGGAGGAAAGTTCAGGGGCGTCAGGAGCCAAGGAGAAAGCCCATTCTTGGGGCCCGTCCTGGAGTCGGGACATAATTATACCAACTCGCTGGCTCTCAGAACCTGAGGAGTGGGGCCTTAGACGGAAATAGAGCCTACAACTCTCCCGAAAGGAGAAAAAAGTCTTCCGGTCCCCTGAGAACCGGTCAGGCAACTTGAGGTGGGGTTCAAGAGGTGAGGTGGGGGGCACTACCAGGGTGGCATCACGCTGAGCCAGGGCTTGGACCTGTAGGGAGAGACCCTGCATTTGCTGAGCCAGGGTCTCAAGGGGGTCCATAGTTGTGTCAGGGACCAGGGTAGAAAAGGTATATGGGCCTGTGATTATGTAATGACGGGGTAGGGAGACAGACAGGTGAGCCCTAATCTACCCGCCACTCAGTCCCTGCCTACTTGCACGGCCCATCCTAGGCGACGGCGTACAACTGGGTGACGGTCCCTACGCTCAATATGTGCACGACAGACAAACAGACAAAGGTACACAGAAGCTAAGGGAAATGGGGCAATTGCCCACGGCAACACCGCGAGCAAAAGGAGTAGTGAACGAGCCGAGTCAAACCAGGAGTGTACGAGGTACCAAATGCAGAGCAGGATCGTAGTCAGTAAAGCCAGGGTCAAAATGAAGCAAGGTCAATAATAATAGCCGGAGCAGCAGAGCCAGGAAAAACAGGAAAATCACAGGCAAAGGACAAGCAACAACTGAAGGTATAAATAGACCGAGGGCGGGAGCTAGAACCGTCTGGCCAGGCTGTGATAGGTTCTCCCACTCCTCAGCCTCCCAGCCTGAGTGGTGGCAGATGGAGTCACTCTATCAGACCTAGGCACAGATGCAGACTGATTACCAAGGGCGTCGACACAGAAGCTGTGTCTGGTAGATCCTTTACACATAGAGCTGTTGTGGGAGCAGCCTGACCGTATGGTACGCAAGAAGTGCCCATCAAGCCAATCCAACTTGTGGGAGGGGCTTCTGGAAGCATGGAGTGAAATTTCTCCCGATTACCTCAGCAAATTAACAGCTAGAATGTCAAAGGTCTGCAATGCTGTAATGGCTGCAAATGGAGCATTCTTTGACAAAATCATTATTTCTAACCTTATCAATCTCTTGACTATATTTTCTAGTCATTTTGCAACTCATTTGATAAATATAAGTGTGAGTTTTCATGGAAAACACAAAATTGTCTGGGCGACCCCAAACTTTTGAACGGTAGTGTACGTTTACTTTAAAGGGGTTCTCCCATCTTGGACATTTATGGCATATCCAGAAGATGTATGTATGTATGTTTGTATGTAGATAGACCAAACAAATGAAACAGCTCCATTGCCAAAATGACAGTTATTCTATTCTTCTGTAGATAGATGACGCATAGATAGATGGATGATAGATAGATAGATAGATAGATAGATAGATAGATAGATAGATAGATAGATAGATAGATAGATAGATAGATAGATAGATACACGTTTTGTATCATTTTGTTGGAATGTGCTGTTCAAACTTTTGTGTTGTTTATGTGATCCATATATGTGGGGTTAGTGACTGCCTCCATTTCTGTTCTTGCACTCCTCCCATTCTGCCCTGGGTGATTTTAATTAGTTTAATGCTAGTTCCTACCATCCCCAGATATATATGTAGGCTTAGTCCCAGTTCTGGGTGTATGTGCAGAGTAGGTCCCAACCTTACAGAGGTCGCCTTGTCGTGGCAGGTGGGCAAACACTTTTTGATCAAATTGTGCACTAAGAACCTCCCTATTTGTAAGTAGATTAAGCAGTAATGCATATTTATTTATATGTAGTGGCTTAGGTGGCATTAGTATTCGCAGTATGCTGTTGCCATTTCTTTGTCTGCTAGGTAGATTTCTCTAAGGGATAGAGCTGAAACGTTGCACATGGGGCAATAAAGTACCCTCTTTTTTACACTTCAAACTACGGTGTGCTGCCTGTTTTTTGGATTCCTGTATAGCTGGGAGCTTGGTCCCACATCGTTTCTGCTGGACTTTCTGTTTTGCTAGATAGATAGATTTACATGTGCCATAGGACTTAAACAAATGGCCTTCAATTAAATATTGTTTGTATTTCAGGACAACATGTCCAAAAGTCATGCCCTAAGCATAATTTAAAAAATTAGGGCAATTCAATATATTCCGGAATGAATGAGGAATAAAAGTTGCGCTGTCTTGAGGTTAAGGCCACTCTATCTTCAGGTGTTTGCTCTTTAGTATCACTGTCACGTTGGGTTCGTGGACCCACTGGGTTGTACCGCCTTGGCGGTATTGCAGCTGGCCAACGGGGTGCAGGTCACAGTTCACAGTTCGTATAAGGTACCTGTGGAGGCTCGGACAGTAGCAAGGCAGGCTCGGCTGGGACTAGGCAGCGGGTAGACGTCAGGCGTGGAGCAGAAGGACAGGCGTAAATACAGCACAGCACGACTACAGCACAGCACTAGAACAAAATAGTACGGGATACAGGAACAGGGAACACTGGGACTGGAAAACACTAGGAGACCATTTGCTAGACAAACTAGGATATGACCAACAATGCTCAGGCATCGAAGCAAGGGGCTGGGTCCCTCTTATAGTCTCATGGGCTGATTAAAACATTAAAGTCTGGTGCGCGCGCTGCCCCTTTAAGACGGGGCACGAGCATGCGTGTGCACCCTACAGGACCCGGCCGAGGTGAGTGGAAGTGAGCACTGGCGTCTCCTGAGGAGGAGACTGGGGCCAGCGCTCGCCAACCCATGGCTGCGGTCATCAGGGGGCGAGTGAACCTGACGGACCACAGGCACAGACATGACATTCACTCTGAAGAATTTAGTTTTTTCCTACAGGATTTACATGAGGAGTTTAATGGCTGTATGAATCAGAAAAATATTGAAAATGATGGGTTATAGGTGGGCAAGGTGTGGGGATAGCAAATGGAAGAGAAAATTGTGGGGGAGAAGCAGTATGAGCTGAAGAGAGGGAATGAGAAAGTAGTAGATTGTGAATGGGATGGGGTATGGGACTGGAACAAAGGATGGGACTGGGCCGGCAGAAATGACTGGGTCTTGAGATAAGAGTGGCTTGGAGGATAGGACTGGGAGCAATTACCGCCTGCCACTTATAAGTTTGCTCAGGCATCTGTAATGGATTTGCCTGACACAGCATCTTTGTCGACGCCCGTGGTTAATCAGCCTGCATCTGTGCCTAGGTCTGCTAGAGTGACTCGATCTGCTACCACTCAGGCTGGGAGGCTGAGGAGTGGGAGAACCTATCACAGCCTGGCCAGACGGAGCTAGCTCCCGCCCTCTGTCTATTTATGACTTAATTTCCTGCTCCTCCTTTGCCTGTGATTCTGTCTGGTTTCCTGGCTCTGCTGCTCCTGCTAATACTATTGACCTCTGCTTCAAATTGACCACGGCTTTACTGACTACTCTCCTGCTCTGCGTTTGATACCTCGTACACTCCTGGTTTGACTCGGCTCGTTCACTACTCTTGTTGCTCACGGTGTTGCCGTGGGCAACTGCCCCATTTCCCTTAGCTTCTGTGTACCTTTGTTTGTTGGTCTGTTGTGCACTTATTGAGCATAGGGACCGTCGCCCAGTTGTACGCCGTCGCCTAGGACGGGCCGTGCAAGTAGGCAGGGACTGAGTGGTGGGTAGATTAGGGCTCACCTGTCTGTCTCCCTACCCCGTCATTACAGCATCATTTGATCCATCCAAGGAAATAGAGCTTGGAAGAAATGCTGATTATTTTTTAGGGGAGTCAGATTCGAAGGTCCTATCCCCTCTGGAAGCCGAATCTATCTTAAAATGTCCTCCTCAAAACTATTCAGCTGTTCATTCAATCTTAACAAGACATCTAAGTCCCCTGGGCTTCTCCTAACAAATCTATTCCATGTGACAAAAAAAACTAAAATAATCATTACAATCCCAAATTTTCAAGAAGAAAAAGAAAATTGATTGAAGTACTTTATCAATTCAAACTCGGAATTACGGTCATTAACTTCTTATTACTTACAATTATTGGTTTTAACCTTGTTTGAGGATTGCTGTCCTCTCCCGAGGAAGATATCTATAAAAAGAAAAATATTTGAAAACATTTATATTTAACTATACCCACAAAAATATCCCTCCATTTACCTTGATTGTATAAAAATTGGGACTGTCTGGATAGGAGTGGCAATTTTGTGGCTAGGATGGGGTGCCATCCACGTAGAATACCTGGATTGCTTTAGCGTGAGGGACCTGGATTGCAAATCCTGGGTAGGAAAAAGCAATGTTGATGGTTATTTGAAATTTTGAGCAGTCAGAACAAAAAATCTCTACATTTACCTTAAAAAATATATACCTTGGTGCTGGCGGGTAGTCTGGCAAGGTATATGGAGGACTTGCAAGGGTGTTTGTTTGACTTCCTCCTTCAATGGCTCATGGGTGTGCCTGAATGAGCGGTGAATAATGGTAGACATAATAGCCAGTGCGGGAAGAAGATAGGGTGAAGGGCTGCCTCCAAATTATTACTACAAGCCCGCACAAAATGCACACTGCTCACGCATTCAGAAGGATAACATTTTTACAGACCACAGAAAATCAGACATCACACCAGAACCCATTCTCAATATATTAGGGACCATAAAGGCCTTATAAATTCAGACTCCAGGCCACTCTAACAGACCTTAGATCAGACCCCACAAAATTAGCCACAAGACCTCATTATCAAAACAAATGAGACCACAAAGGCCTCAGACCCCAGACAAAAAAACAAAGGCCACAGACCTCAGATCACTTCTTTAGACCTCAGATCAAACCACATAAAATCAGGCACCAGACCCCATTATCAACCCAAAGGAGACCATAAAGGCCTGTATATACAGACCCCAAACCATCTACTTTCAGACCGCAGAACAATACTGCAGACCTCAGATCGGACCAATTATAATTAGACTCCAAACAAGAGCACTTAGCAACTGGCAAGCTTTTCTTCCTCAAATTCTCCTGTCTTCTTTACTTTTTGGGCTGGAGGTTATTTCCCAAGCTCTAGCTCTTCACTATAGGTCACGTTGTAGCTCTAAAATTACTTGTGTGTATGCGCAGAAGATTTCAGCTTATACCTAGGACGGAATGCTTGATGGATACAAACAGAAATCATTCCGTTTGTATCCGTCATTCATAGTTCTGTTCTTTCTGTAAAAACAAAAAAACTTGTAGCATACTTTCAGTCAGATTTACGGTTTCTGGGAAGGAAAAAATAGCACGGAAAACTGCTAAATAGAAACCTGACAAAATGAGCCATGCAGAAAGCAACTGATGTAAAAATAAATCCATAGAAAATGATGATTGTTAGAACGGAAACATATTTTTCTGTTTCGTTGACGGAAGAGAACAACAGAAAACACAACGCTGATGTAAACAGACGCTAAGCTTGTTCAATTATGCTGCACCAGTCCTCTGGAATGCGCTACCCCAGACAATCAGATTAATTCCCAATATCCATAGTTTTAAACGTGCCCTGAAAACACATCTATTTCGACAGGCCTATAACATTCCCTAATCTGACTCCTTTCCATGTCCCCCTTTTAGATTAGTCCTCAGAATAAAATTCCCTCACTCTCCTTCTCTTCATGTCCGTCATACACGGATACTGGCTGGTGACCGGCTCATGCAGCTTTATGTTACCACCCTATGTGTATAAAAAAAATGGCTGGACTATTGTACAGAACAAACACTGTTACACTTTGTGTCTCCCTTATTTCCTCATAGATTGTAAGCTCTTGCGAGCAGGGTCCTCACTCCTCTGGTTTGAATTGTAAATTAACTTTGTCATTATGTAATGTCTGATATTGTTTGTTTCATGTTCCCTCTAAATTGTAAAGTGCTGCGTAAAATGTTGGCGCTATATAAATAAAGATTATTAATTATAAAGGAAACCCAGTTGTTGCATTTTTTTTACGTCAAAAGAGAGAATCTTTGATCTTCTGTAGGTGAAAGTGCCCTTTAAATGGTAAGCACAATACAATGAAAGTGAGGGATCAGCGGCGCTCCTCCGAGATCATTCGTGGAGAGAAGTGATGTATTTTACCGGCAGGCCACGCACTGCGGTCCCTCGGTGGTAGAATCCTTCTTACCGGGGACGAAACATGTAGAGGAATGATGAGCAGAAAAGTAGCAGTCTCGTATCGGGTATCGGCGTCAGGCTCGGAAGATAAAGAACGAATGCTCTGGTTATATTGTTCAAGGTACACTTTTATTGGAACGACAACGCGTTTATGGACCGGACCGGTCTCTTCATCAGGCCTCTAACCACCTATACCTTTTTTGGAAGCTTCTTAAATTATAAAGTAATTGCTATATCTAAGAAATAATATTTCCTTTTAAGCAATCCTTTAGTTCCAGTTTCCAGGTTGCAGAAATTAAATAAAAAAATTTATTTTATTTTTTTAAATAAAAGTTGTAGGAACAGAATCATCCAGGGATTTGACAGTTCATTATAAAACATGTTTGATTGACAAAGTGAATTAAGGCATAGTAATGTAATTCTTTAGATTAGCTGTCAATTAATTCTGGCCGAACACATATTTAAAATTATAGCTGTAGAATTAATGGTTGTGATGCCTGTCATAATACAAAATATGATAAATTCTACCAAAGTGTTGCCTTTCAGAATATTAATGTAACATTTTTTTATACTTTATTATGTCAAAAACATATTTTTTATTTTAATACATATGTTTAGAATAGCTATGAAAGATAAAATTGTCTGTAGTTGGGTCTCCTAGTGCTCCACGCCACCCAAGAGGGGACACAAACAGCATTTTTTATTTTAAATAGTTAAACATAGATTACCCCCTATGTCTCCCTAAAAATCCCCCAGTACTTGTAAATTACAAAATAAATTAGCTCAGTCCCTTAAAGGGAATCTGTCAGGAGATCTGACCACTATAAACTCTTAACACCCCTAAAAAGCGGATGGGGAAACAAGTCCAAACATCCACATGTTTGCTATTATAAACCAAGAATACTTATATTTTATTCTCTTGCGTGCCATATACTAATGAATCAATATGATTTTACTGAGCTTCTTTCATCTGTGAAGTTTCCTGATTGCCGCTGATCTGTTATTGGCGGCAACCCCTACCAAACAATTTCCCTATGATATTTTATGTCTTTTGGAAAGAACCGTGGATAAGGTAGGAGACGTCAATCAAGAGCAGAGGGAAGGGGTTTGGGAGGGGTTGCCGCCAATAACACAGGACACTTCACAGATAATTGAACGCCCAGCAGACACTCTTAAAGATCTATTGGAATATGGTACATGAATGAAAAAAAAAAAGATAATTTTCTTTGCTATATTTGGTTTATGAAAGCAAACATAAGGATATTTAAACTTATTTGCCCCGCACTTTTTTTAGTGGTGTTAAGAGTTTATATGTGTCTAATCTGCAGACAAATCTAACAGACAGTGAGAAGTTGATTTTAAGGTGCCCTCTTACCTAATGGGCTCGTGCGCAACTGCACAGGTGGCACATTGATATGTCTGCCACTGAAGCCACTTAACTTACTACAGCAGCCCCTAACTAGTCCAAGACTAGTCACTAAGTCCCTCTCTAAATTCCTACAAATTCAACAAGCCCCACAATCAAAGGTACCATTTTAGTATTTCAGAAGTTCTTTCATAATTTTGCTCCGATGACCAAAATACTGCCTCTTACACCACTCCACCTACTCCCTACACTCACTAGCTGCATATCTAACCATGAAGCTTTCTGGCCCTCTTTAAAGGACTTTACCATTGCGGACACTCTTGGAGTGGGTCAGATCCCTACCTTGCAGTCTCTTCTTCCTGGGAATACACCCGTCAACTTTCATTTCTTGCATCCCCTGGGCTTCAGAACAATATGTCATCTCTTTCTAAAAAGTTCCCTAACATCCAAGAACCCACATGGCTAGAAACATATCGGTTATTACCTACTCTCCCCAAAGGCCTACTCCCTAAGATATATTCTGATTTGATTTTGGAAGTATCTCCTGCCAAACCTAGCTTCCTACTAGCCTGGGAAAATGAATTGGATCTCACCTTTAGTAGGGAAGATACTTCCTTTATTTTGAAACACATACATGGCTTCTCTAGATGTGTCAAGATCCAGGAGAATTATTTTAAAGTCGCAACCAGATGGTACAGAATACCAGATTTTTTGCATAAAACTAACTTAATCACATCCAACAAATTTTGGAGATGCAAAATTCTAAGTTGGTAATATATCCCACATTTGGTGGGATTGCATACCCTTCTGGGATATTGTGTCTGATGCTATACAAAAGGTCACATCATTAGAGTTCCTCCTTAATGCCCCTGTTATCCTCCTCTGGATCCCATCAGACAATTTTCTCCCCAAAACTAATGACCTGGTTACTCAGATGGTCACAGTGGCCAAATTATTGATTCCACTCCACCGGAAGTCAACAGAGCCTGCAACCTTCATTATATGGTTGAGTAGGATGGATTCCATATGTAGGATGGAGGAGCTTTTGCTGCATACCTGAAAATGTGGACACCATGGCTAACCTTTCGTGCTGCTACTGCCCCCTCACCCCTCAGTAATGCCACACAGTCCTTCTAGTCGCTAGCTTGGATTGGAAGTTCTATGACCTAGATGGCCTACCCCCCCCATCCCACCCCCATTTTTTGACAGGAAGACTTTTTCATCTCATATGCTCACATAACATACATTTTCATTGGATTTCTTTTAGATGCTCTATTATATGACGTAACAGTCTCATATTCTGATACACGTATTCTGAAAATAGTTATCATTGTTTATGACCCAATATTTTTCATCTTGTAATCTATTTGCTTATCGGGAACTGCGACCTGCGTGTCGCACGCTTCCTCCATATCACAATGTTCTTTGCAAGGATGCTTTCTTTTTGCTCAATAAAAAAGAAAGATTTGATTTAAAAAAAAACGAGTCACTAAGAAACTAGGTAGAAATAATTAAAGGAAATGTATCTTTAGAAAATGACATATTATTTAAATCAGGTTTGATGTTTTTTTATTTATTTATTTTTTTGTTTTTAGTGCTTCCATCCATATAAAAATAGTGAAATATTCCGGTTTTTACACTGTCCAGAGCACACACAATAAAATTACATTTCCTGTTTTCTGCAGCTTATTGGTTAGCTTTGCTGTGTAGACTCAGACAAGGCCATTAGATGGCTGGGGATTTAATGACACATGATATCTCTATTTTACTGCCTAGATAAGGCAAAATAAGAACACAATATACTATACACACGCATATAGTAAGTGTACTCCATCTCTTCCTGAGCATTGTAATGGTGTATTGACACTTCTCTGGCTATTAAGTGTCCTTTTAGACCGGCCATATCCATTTACACTGGCCGTATCAACGAAACAGCTCGTTGATCGGGTCTCATTTGCTCCTTTCACACGGAGCTATGATCAGTAATGAATGGGAACAAGTGATCGCTACTACAATCGCTCATCCTTATGCATCACCATCATGTCGGCAGCACATCTTCCAGTTTACACAGGGAGACATGCTGCTGCCGGCAACGATAATGTTTTCCGCTGAATAAACTATACGATCAGCTGATGAATGAGCATTTACTAATTCATCGACTGATTGTTTTCCTGTTTACCAAGGACAATAATCGGGAACGAGCATTCATATGAACGCTCGTTTTCCCAATCATTGGCCCATATAAAAGGGCCTTGACTCCTATTCATTTATTCTACCATAAAGCACACACACAAGCACACACGCACACGCGCACACGCACACACGCGCACACGCACGCACACACACACACACACCCTGCTGTACTGTCTATACACACAATACATGAATGAAGTATATATTTTTAATATAGCCACTGCCAGGGAAGTTTTTAAAAAAAAAAAATAAATAGCTACAACATTTTAAAAAAACAACACATTGGGTAGCTTTACTATTGGTGTTGCGCCAGAATTGCAGCCTACGTTTCACTTTCTTTTTAGCACAAATCATTTTCGACATATTTATCAATGAAATGCGCCAAAAAGAACAGATGTTTCCAACTCACCTGATAAGAGAGTGTGGCTTAGCAGTGGAGGGAGTGTGGCTTAAGATGAGCCAAATTGCACCAAAATTTTGCTGCTCTAGTGTAAGCCAACCAAGAGGTGGTATAAAGTTAGACAGAAGTGTGTAAAGGGGCCACAAATTACTCATCCAGCATGTCACTGTGATACATTTGGCCCATCTAGTCTAATTTTTAGCTGTCTGAAATTTAGGAAGTATTAGTAAATCTGCCCCATTATTTCATTTCTATTTACTAATATCTAATTAATTTAAAAAATGAATACATGAGAAATTTGCGTTTAAACATAACTTTTACTCCCATTATTAAAAAGAAAAACAAATAAGCATTCTCATCTTTTCATTAGCACAAAGATATAGGGGGACATTTATTAAAACTAGCATTTCGTATGCCAGTTTTAGTAAACAGTTGCTGGAGTAAGATGCAACACATTTATTAAGAGATGACGTTCTGAGTGCCGCATCACATACAACATCCTGTTGCTGTCCGGCGTCAGTACGTTGTGTGAGCCACTGCCTACTGTGGGAGCCTGAGGGGAGAAGCCGAGCGGAGAAGTGAGAACACATTGTTTATTTTTATTGTCCGATGGGGAATGGGTGGGGCGTAGTCTGATTGTGGGGGTAGTCTGATTGTGGGGAATGGGTCTTTGCATGGGCCTCTGCCTTGCTATGCCCCACAAAGTGAAATCTACATTTTCGCTTTATTGTAAGACACTTTCCGGCTTGAATTATAGTAAATCTTTCGAGTTACGTCTCTTTTTCTTACGTCATGCCCCCTTTTTTTCAAAAGTTACAAGGGTGGCATAAAGTGCCCAAAAGTCGCAATTTACCCGACAAAGAGAACAAGAAAAAGAGCTGGCCATTTAGTAAAAGAGCTGGCCATTTAGTAAATGCCCAAAAGTCGCAATTTACTCGACAAAGAGAACAAGAAAAAGAGCTGGCCATTTTGGAAAAGTGTGCCCCGATTTTCCTTCATTTGATCTGTCCCCCTATTGTCACTCTCATTGAATCTCCCAATGCTACAATGTCCCTTAATTGAGCTTACGCTAACCCCAAAAAGGATCCTACACAATTCTAACTTGTCATCATGGGTCAAAACTAGTAGAAACAGTGTCTGACTGCCCCACCAGAAGACAAAAAGATCCTCGAGTGGACCTAGGCCCTAACATAACAATGGACCACCAGCCACAACAGGTTCCATGCAGTCCACAGAGTTTATGATGCAGGATATGAAGCTGTTCTCAATAGCTGAATGGTGGATTGTCTTATCTGAGTGCAACAAGAAACTGTCATGTCTTGGAACATTTCCAAAGATGTCTCATATTGACCAATTTCCTCTTGACAACAAGGGTGCTCACCTTCTTGTGATCTATTGAATAGAGAGAGAAATGCCCAGAATTGCTTTTACCATCTATGCTATTTAGGCAGAATAGGGTATCTATCTGTCTTAGTAAATCCCCTCTCTGATAGTAATGAAGAGGCTGCTGCCCCTGCTCCCAGTATACACAGTACAAGCTGAAAAGTAATCTGTACATTACAAATAGTTTTAGCCTACTGTGAGGGCTTTTTATATATATATATATATATATATATATATATATATATATACATATATATATATATATAAAAATATGTTTAAACATAAAAGTTTAATGATACAATGGGAGAAGGCTGTAATACTGTGAACCACCGCTACAAGTGTGTCGGCGATTCACAGTGTGAGCAGTAAAGGAAATGAAGGGGAAGCAGCGCTCGTACAAGCACTGCAGGCCCTTCAATGCAGCTGATCAGTGGGATGCCAGGATTCGGACCTCGACCGATCAGATATTGATAGCCTTCCATTTTTAGGGACTGGACAACCCCTTTAAGCTACTAAAAGATGTAATCTGGGCAAACTTAGGCCTGATTCACACGAGCGTTGAATACGTCCGTGTGACGGCCATTGAAACAAAAGCCGCCACGCGGACCTATGTAATTCAATCGGGCTGTTCACACAGCCATTGTTTCAACGGACAGTGTGAAGGGTCCGTGGAAAAATAGAACATGTCCTATTTTCTCCCTCCATAGACTCAAGTTTATGGGGATCCGTGAAAACAGAGCCCGCACGTGGGCACCTCAGACGTGAAAAACGTCACGTTTATCACGTCTGAGTTTCCCCACGCTCATGTGAATCTAGCCTTAATGTAGGGCCTCAGTTGGTGGTGCATGACACAGTGATTTTCTCTTTGATGCTCCTTGAATCCATGTGTCAGAACGGGCTCATCGGTACCCACGGCATCGCTTTACAGAGGCAGACCTGGGAGCCTTCATTAGGCCCCTGGGCTGCCATAACAACCATCATCAGCATCCCACATCACGGGAGCTGGACGATGGGCTGTCGGAGGGGACCGCCCCCTTTTTATAACGGCTTAGATGCCGCGGTCACTTTTGACTGCTGCATCTAAGTAGTTAAACGGACACGATCAGAGCGCTCTCTATACCTGGCCGTTAATGTGAGCTGTCAGCTGTAATACACAGCTGACACCCACAGCGTATGGACCGTGCTCAGCATGTGAGCCCACTCCATACTTCAAACCCCGCACCATGACGTATAATTTTATGAGGGGCGTTAAGGAGCTAAAGGGGACCTGTCAGCTCCCTTGACATGTCTGTTTTAGTAAATACTTAGAAATACTAAGTATTTCCCCTGTAATAACCATTCTGGAGCATCTTGTCTTAGAATTTTGCATTGTACTGTTCCACTGTTTTTTTTTCTCCTGGAAATATATGAATAAATTGACAATGGGGGGGGGGGGTGGCGTTGCCATTCTCCTTGTCAATAGGGTGTGTCCCTACACAGTCTGACAATGGACTACGTCAGACAGTGTAGGGACACGCCCCATTGACAAGGGAAATGTTAACGCCCAGTTTTCAATTGATCTATACATTTCCATTAGTAATTACAGAGCACATTGCAACGTTCTAAGAACAGTTGTTCCAGCATCGTTATTTTATAGGGAATGCAAGTATTTACTAAAACAGAAATGTCAGGAGAGCTGAGAGGTCTTCTTTAAACTAATGGACAGTAAAAAGTCACAATTTGCTAATTAATGTAAGGGTGCGTGCACTTAACCATAAATGATGCCCATCTACAAAAGATAGAAGAGCTAACAATGTATATCAAAAGTTATTTGCCCTTGGGCAAGGTCTTATCTATCAGACAGTGGGCTATCTGTGGTGTAATGATGCATTTCTACACTAATATATGATCACTCGCGAGGCTAAATAAGGCAGTAAAAGTGAAGAAAACACATTGGCTTCCACAAGTGTCAATTTTACACTACAATATTACATTTTCTAACAATTCTCTCCCTAGCATTTTACCATGACTATCTGTGTAGATTAGAATGCTTCTTAACTGTTATCTGTAATAGATTTTGCCTGTAGCTAAATTCATGCAGGCATAATAGAAGAACAAAGTGTGCTGAGATGAAATTGGGACCATCATTTTCCGTTGCCTGACATTTATTGCTTATTGCTATTAGAATCCAAGTGCCCATTTGTTTCCTACTTTGTTTTTATTCTTGCATCACAAACGTATAATGGAATAAAATCTATTTTAAATGTTAGGTTAAACATTGCATATCAGCAAGATCAATAATACTTAAGTACACTCCTAGACAATTAATTTTTAAGGAATCACATCATGGTAGCAAATACTAACACATTAACAGGAAAACTGTTGTATTCTTTATTGTTTAATTAAAAGCAATGCTTAATGGCTTGCAGTTCACTATTCAAACATAATGTGCTTATTATATGAGATACACAGGCAGGGGATACATCAAGTGTATTTCATTATATAGAGTTTTAATTAAATTTCACTATCTTTTATTCATGGAATTATTATTACAGAGCAGCAGACAAATACACTATGATAAGGAAGGAGGGTTGACGTCAATACATTTTTGCATTGCCTACTAAGATGCCAGAATCAGTTCTGATCAACTAGGCTATAATGAGATACTAACTGAGAAAATATCTTCTTTGTCTCAAAAGGCTTCCCAATGAATTAGCTTGGAACATAAATTTGGAAATGATGTTGTGTTAGTTACAGATTACATATACTACATGACCTGAAGTCGTGTTTACCAACTCCAGACCTAAAGAAAAACCAATCGGTCATAATTTGAGTATATCCTATACCTATGGCAATTCCTGATACACTGACCATAACTGTATCACCCGTGCAATACTTTGGATATTCTGAAAATATGACAAGTTCGGGGAACTTGAGAATGGGAGTTAAAAAAAAAAAATGTGGTCACCCGATATAATTTCAAGGTTTTGCTTTTTTAGCCATACCCTTTCTAAATTGGATGAAAAAAGTCAAGCATATGCTAATATACAATCCTTTTAGCGAAATAACACTCAAAAGATTGGACTACAAAGCTAAAATAAAATTTTGACTCGATTTGAAAATTGGCTATATATTAGTAAATAAGTAGTAAGATCAGTAGCCAAAATTTGGTAATGACGTTTTTTACTAACAGAGAGAAGTGTTGTCATTTTTCTGTTTTATTGCAGTAGCCATGTTTGTAAGGGCTCATTCACACGTACGTGAATCTCGTCCGTTTGACGACCGTTAAAACAACAGCCGTCACACAGAGCCATGCATTTCAATGGGGCCGCTCAAACGACGGTTGTTTCAATGGAGCATGTGAATGCTCCGTTGAAAAATAGGACATGTCCTATTTTACTACGTGTCACGCATCCCTCCATAGACTGTAGGGGTCCCCCTCAGGGCTCCACCTCAGGGGTCCACTACAGTGTTTCACGTCCGAGGTGGGATACATTCGTGTGAATGTAGCCTTAAGGTTCCAACTAAAAGTTCAACATTTGATTTGGTATCTGAGAGATAATGATAGTAAAACTGTCACTTTGCTTTTGAGAGAATGTGCTGACAGAATGGTCATCAATGGACCGTTGGACAGTTGATAGCAAGTTCAGGAGTGACAACCAATAAGGCTGCACTTCCTGTTATCACTTTGAAAAAATAATCACCTCAACAAAACAGAAAAATGGCAGCATCTCTGTGCGTAAAATAATGATAAAACTGTAAGTATCACTTTAACCTATGATTTACTAATATATGGCCATGGTCTATATTTTGAGCGGAAATATTCTTAAATGATTTTCATGATGATTTTCATGATGTTTACAGTTGGAAAATTACTTGAAGGTATAATAAGAAATTGTGGTAAGTCTACAATAAAGGTTCATCAGAGAAATGATTGACCATTAAATAAATTATATATATCTACCAGCTGTAAAATAAAAACAAGATTTTGCGATACTCTGTCACGAGATGTCTATGCTATATGTGTCTAAGTGTGGCCACACTGTGGTTGTGGTGGGAATTGCAGCCTGTCAAGGGTTTCCCTAACATGTTGAGATATTGTATTGAATTTATTTAATGAAAAATTGGAGTTCTTCACCAAATTCAAGCATAGGTAAAAGTGAACAGATCTGTACATTAATAAGTTGTATGGAAGTTCTACATTAAATGGATTTCCTTTTATTACCCCCTTCCTGCACCTTGACGTAACTGCACGTCAAGGTGAGCAGTAACTTTGTGCACCTTCACGTGCAGTTACGTCTGTACTTTTACAGTTAACTGCCGTGTGGCGCTACACTGCAGCGGCGGTTAACTGTGCAGGGTGTCTGCCCTGCTCTCCCCGTTGCCGATCAGCAGGCCATTGCCGCTGATTTTGGCAGTTACACCTTAGATGCGGCGGTCGATTGCAATCCCCGCATTTAAGGAGTTGAGAACAGTTTGGCAGCCCCCACATGAAATCACGGGGGCTGGCGATGGTTGCCATGGCAGGCCAGACAATAGCCTCCGGGCTTCCGGGCTTGTGTTATAGCAAAAAAATGAACACGTTAAAAAATGTACACATATTTGGTATTACCGCGTTCGTAACGACCCAATCTATAAAACTATAATATTATTTTTTCTGCACGGTGAACACCGCAAAAAAAAAAAGTGAATAACAATGCCAGAATCACTATTTTTTGGTTACCACCCCTCCCAAAACATACAATAAAAAGTGATCAAAAACCCGCATGTACCCCAAAATAGTACCAATAAAAACTCCAACCCGTCCCACAATAAAAAAGTCCTTACAAAGCTTTTTTGACTGAAAAATAAAAAAGTTACGGCTCTCAGAATATGGTGACATAAAAAATAAAATTTTTGTTTTTTAAAAAGTGATTTTATTTTGCAAACGCTGCAAACCATAAAAAAAACTATATACATATGGTATCGGCGTAATTGTATTGACCCGTAGAATAAAGTAACATTTTCATTTATAGCCCATGGTGAAAGCCATAAAAATAGAATACAAAACATTGTCAGAATTTATAGTTTTTGGTCACCTTGCTTGCCAACAAATGGAATAAAAAGTGATTAAAAAACCGCATGTACCCCAAAATGGTACCAATGAAAACTATAGATTGTCCCGCAATAAATAAGCCCTCACACAGCTCCATCGTAGAAAAAATAAAAAAAGACTATGGCGACACAAATGTGCAATGTTCCGAAAGCAGATACGATCGGGCACCATTTGTCAGTGCGACACTGGCCACATATCTATGAATTATTATTTATTTACCCCATTATTATAACATCTTATTGTACCCTGATGTACTCCGCACAGCTTACATATGCCCCACATTATAAACTGGAGTTTTACTTGTATTTCAAACAGAACTAATACCAAGCTTAATCTGTGCTCCAAAAGCCAAATGGCGCGCCCTCTGTTATGAGCCCTACAGTGTGCCGAAACAGCAGTTTAGGTCCACAGATATGGCATCACCATACCTGGGAGAAACCAATTAATATTTTATGAGATATTTTTCTTCAGTGGAACAAACTGAGCACAACATATTGTGCACTAAAATGGCATATCAGTGGAAAATTCTAATTTTCACTCCGCACCATACGCTGCGCATTACCCCTTCACGCACCATTACTTAATAGCATGTCGTGGTGCGGGGGTGATATATGGAGCGGGTTCATACGCTGAGCCTGTGCCATATGCTGCGGGTGTCAGCTGTGTATTACAGGAGCCTGTAAAAATGACAATATACTGCAATACATGCTTGGGTTCAAGTCCCCTAGGAGGACTAATAAAATGTGTAAAAAAAAAGTAAATAAAACTTTATTAGTGAAAAAAAAATTAATAAATATTTAAAGTACAAAAGAAAACCCTTTTCCCATTTTTCCGCTAAAGTAATGTAAAAAATAAAAATACACAAAATTGGTATCGCTACGTCCGTAAAATTCAGAACTATTACAATATACCATTATTTAACTCGCATGGTGAACGCCGTAAATAATAAAGAATTTAAAACGCCAAAAATTGCTGTTTTTTGGTCACCTTAGCTCTAAAAAAAACGTAATAAAAAGTGCTCAAATGTATGTGTCAAAAAATGGTACCAATAAAAACTACAGCTCGTCCCGCAAAACATAAGCCCTCACACCTAATTGTATTGAGTCGCAGGAAAAAATTTAAGTTGTTGTTTGTACCGCACGGTGAAAGCAGTAAAAGCAAAACCCAAGAAGCAATGGTACTTTAAATAGTGTCAATAGAAAATACAACTCACCCCACAAGAAATAAGCCCTCACACCACTCTATTGATGGAAAAATAAAAAAGTTATGGCTCTTGGAAGGCGGGAAGTGAAAAACATAAATAAAAAAGCAAATAATGGATCAGTCCGGAAAGTGTTAATTAATTTCTAATAAAAAAACATTTATGACAACATGTGGGGTATAGCAATACTCAGGAGAATTTGCTTTACAAATGTTGGGGTGCTTTTTCCTCCTTTTTTCTTTGTGTGAGTGAAAAAATGTAACATTTTAGTGGAAATAATGTTGATATTCATTTTCACGGCCTAATTCGAATAAATTCTGCAAAAAAACCTGTGGGGTCAAAATGCTAACTATACACCTAGGTAAATTCATTGAGGGTGTAGTTTCCAAAATGGGGTAAATTTTGGGGGCTTTGACTGTTTTGGCACCACAAGACCTCTTCAAACCTGACATGGTGCCTAAAATATATTCCAAAAAAAGGCCCCAAAATCCACTAGGTGCTCTTTTGCTTCTGAGGCCTGTGTTTCAGTCCATTAGGACACTGGGGCCACAAGTGGGATATTTCTAAAATCTGCACAACCTGGGAAATAAATATTGAGTTGCATTTCTCGTGTAAAACCTGTGTTACAGAAAAAACTGTATTACAAATGAATTTTGGCAAAAAATAAATAAATTTGTAAATTTCACCTCTACTTTGCCTTAGTTCCTGAGAAATACTTTCTGAATGCTGTTTTGGATACTTTGAAGGTGCAGTTTTAAAAATGGGGAGAGTTATGGGGATTTTCTAATATATAAGGCCCTGAAAGCCACTTCAGAACTGAACTGGTCCCTGAAAAAATAGGCTTTGGAAATGCTCTTGAAAATGTGAGACATTGCTGCTAAAGTTCTAAGCCTTGTAACATCCTGGAAAAATAAAAGAATGGTCAAAAAACTATGCAAACATAAAGTACACATATGGGATATATGAAATAGTAACTATTTTGTGTGGTATTGCTATCTGTCTTACAAGCAGATACATTTAAATTTAGAAAAATGCAAATTTTCTAAAAATGTTGGTGTTTTTCACACAAATATTGAATTTATCGACCACATTTTTTTTTTACTAACATAAAGTACAATATGTCACGAGAAAACAATCTCAGAATCACTTGGATAGGTAAAAGCATTCCCAAGTTATTACTGCATGAGGTAACACATGTCAGATTTTAAAACTTCTGCTTCGTCCTCAAGGCCAAAACAGGCTCAGTCCTGAAGGGGTTAAATATCACAGTAATTATTATTTTTTTTCTTGGGAACTGCATTATCCATGTTGGAAAAACATTATCAGCACCTAAATGGTCTCACTATAGACATTGATAGGTTATATATAAAGGATGGCTTTCTTTTACGAAGTGGCATTCCACCTGTTGGCTTGCATTTCTTAAGGATGCCCTAAGTTAAAGGAATCTGTCCTAGATTACCATTCAGCTGATCATAGACATTACATTTTTGTTATCAGACCCATAGGTTCAATGTTTACTTTCGCTTTCCCAAGAAATAAGCGCCACGAGAAGTTTCTGACAACCTCTTATCGGCTTGCGGAGTTGACATAACATGCGTGGTTGGCCAAGCCGATCTTTCACAATAATAGAAGAACTTGGAGGAATTGATGTTCAGAGATGGGTTGGGTTCTGTTACTTTCTCCAAAAACAATTAATATAGCAGCTAACAATTACATACCAGTGTTGCCATGTTTTTGTCTATCATCTCTCTAGCTAATTTCCAGAGTCCTAGTAAGAAAGCTACTCCTGGACTCACCCCCTAACCATCAACTACATCATATCCTGCTGTTTATAATGATGCTAACTTTTTATAACCCTGTGAATTTATCACATGTTGCGCCATTTAATAATGGAAATAAACACATTTGCTCCAGTAAGAACATGTGACACACAGAGTCCCTACGCTATCCTGTATTATAAAGCCATAGGAAGTCCTTGTGCCGCCATATGGTTCTTAAGTGCATGCCTTATTCTACACACACATCTATAATACGGCCTGAGGAAGACGCTGGTACAGCGTTGAAACGCGTAGCCACCATTGTTTATAATAAATAGATATGTTTCTTATCATTTCGTATACCATTGACAGTATTTTCCAACAGCCACGTAGCAGCGCCTTACAAGATCCTCCCTTTTTCACTTTTTTTCAATTATATAATATGGCATGTGATGGAACAAACCTGTTTACTTGTGAAATTTGAGGCATATAGAAGTACAATATGGGCCCATAGATTTCTCTGGGTGTCATATTACAAATCTGTTAAACACGGATCTGTCAGGCAACCATGTGTGTAAGGCCTTGTGCTGATCCTATTGTCAGGTCCGTATTTCACACCGAATAACCACCTCTGTAAATTGAAAGCTGAAGGCATGCCTGGAAAGAAGTACACCACACAGAGTTGTTTGGTACACAGCTTGCCTCTATCAGCCAAGAGGAAGACTGAAAACTTTTTATTCAGAACAAAGAAACACAGAAAGAGACACATGCCTCCTCCCCAGAGATGTGGGAGTGCCCAAGCCCCCACCAGTTTCTCAGACTTAGGGTATGTTCACACGGCCTATTTACGGACGTAAATCGGGCGTTTTTGCCCCGAATTATGCCCGAACATAGCGCCTCAATAGCGCTGACAAACATCTGCCCATTGAAAGCAATGGGCAGACGTTTGTCTGTTCACACGAGGCGTATATTTACGCGCCGCTGTCAAATGACGGCGCGTAAATAGACGCCCGCGTAGAAGAAGTGACCTGTCACTTCTTTGGCCGTAATTGGAGCCGCTATTCATTGACTCCAATGAATAGCAGCGCTAATTACGTCCGTAATTGACGCGGCGTTCAAGCGCCTGCACATGCCGGTACGGCTGAAATTACGGGGATGTTTTCAGGCTGAAACATCCCCGTAATTTCAGCCGTTACGGACCCCTGCCGTGTGAACATACCCTTACTCTTCTTGCATTCCAGGGGGCGGTGTCTTCCATAGGTGTGTCCAACATGAACAAAGAACTTGTTATATATATCAGTATATTACACAAAGAACTGAAATGTATATACATATGTGTGAGGATAATATTTTTCAAACAATATACATAGTAATGATCCCTGACACTATCAAAGGTGTTATTGAAAGGATATATTCTATTATACTCTTTTCTTTATTATAAAACATACAGTATCCATTTGTAACCATATAAACACGCTCCCCGATCAGTATTGTATTGTACATTGCTATTGCAAACTTTTCTTTTGTGCTCTTCCACAGTAAATGAGGCAATCCCAAAGCAAAGTGATTCTATATCTCCAAGAATGAGCCCGCATTGTTGATTGTACTTTATTACGTTACAAACTTGCAGCTGTTGACGAAAACATATAAAATCCGTTAAGGACATATTTTCTACAGCTTCGTTTTGCATTTAGTTTAGAACTCGCGTCTGTTGCACTGATTAAATAGTTAATCGTTCTTTTTTTTTTCTAAGCTGTAAGAAGGCTCACAATGCCAGTTGCATTTTAACAATGCGTTACATTATCATTGGCACTGTAGCCAATTCTCTTTTAAATCATTGCAGTTTCTACTTTAGCCGGGAGCTATAGAATTCTTTTCAAGCAAGCAGTGAACCTGGCGGCGCGCCAAGAAGCAAAATAAAGGTGTTTTAGTCTTGCAAACTATTTGGAGTGGTACTTTAGTGATACAGGATTCTTCAGTACATCTGCAAAATATTTTCTCTGAAGTTCATTTTCACGTGAAAGGGCTCTGTTAATCATCACCAGGATTGTGAGCTTCAATGCAGCTATTTAATCATACCGCTGGGTGCGAGAAAAATAAACAAGGGGACATCTCATAACTTTTTTTTTTTAAGTAGCAGGTGCTTTCTCTGTTAACTATTAGTGTTTACATTGTTCTGTTTTTAACAATCTGTAAGCAAACAAGGAACAGGTGAAGCCGTGCATCAAGCAGTATATGAAAGCAACAACTGTATAAAACATTCATTGTAGTAAGATTTAAGTTAAATATATCTGTCTGGTCAAGCATGTAGACATTAAAAGGGTAACTAAACGTTCAACAAACTTCTGACATGTCAGCAGTTTTGATCGGTGGGGGGTTCGAGCATTAAGACCCCCACCAATCGCTAAAACGAAGCGGCAGAAGTACCAGTGTGAGCGCTGAGCTGCTTAGTTTCTGTTTGGCTTTTTCCGGAAAGCCAATGTAGTGGTGTACGGGCTCATAGACTTTCTATTGAGTCCGTACACCGCTACATCGATATCCAGGCATCCACTACAGGCAGATCTGGGGGCCTTTATTAGGCCCCTGGCTGCCATAGAAGACACTGGCACCCTGCGATCTCATAGCAGGGTGCCAGTGGGGTGAGAGAGGGCGCTCCCTTCCTCTCCCCAAAACCACTTAGTTGTGGCGCTCGCTATTGAGTGCCACATCGAAGGGGTTAAACAGGCGGATTTAGATCCGCCCGATCGAGCAGCGATGCCTCAGGTAGCTGAGAACAGGGAGTTTTAACTACTCCTGGTGCCGCAGATTTATTCTGATGCAGTGCCGTGAAAAGATGTATGCATCAGAATAAAGCCCGTTATTTGCCGCCATGAAAAGGCGTATTGGCGGTTACTAACGGGTTAAAGACCTATTGCTAAGGGTCAATCTTAATGACAATTTTGGTAAAAGTGTCCTTATGTTTACATAATAAGGATATGGGACAGAATTGTAATGGAAGACCGCAGTAAAATAAGATTCAGGCTAAAAGAAATCCTGTAAGCATCAAACATATTCTCTTGCAGAGACTGTGACAATGCAGTACTTTATTCATTATTTTTTTTTTTGCCCAAGCTTCAACTATTGTTGTTTTGTGTAGCTAGATTCTATTTTATTCCCAAAATTTTTTTCTATTAAATGACATTTCAATGTAATCTGAAGCAAAGACAAGAAATATTTGAGACTATTCCTAAAAGCATTTCGACTGCTGAGTACTGATCAATGTCAAGACAAAATTACAGCTGTCATTAAATGTCTTGAAAAGAGGGAGAATTTGACATGACAGCCGCAATCAATGTGTAGAAAATTGTGAATTAAAATAGCTAAGAAATTGAATTCCTATTTAAAGACTGCAATTCACAGTTTTTTATTTACAGAGGCTTGGGTTTTGGTATGTTTATTAAAAAAAAGAATGTTATGTGTCACAAATAAAATGTAAATGTAACAAGAAATACAAATAGATTGGACTTATATTCATTATTTATTTACAGAAATCTTCCAATGAGAAAACTAATTTGAAAGTCATCAATGGTGAAATGTTCTCAATAAGTTTAACAGAGAGTAAAAATATAAATAAATAAATAGATCTATGACATCATGAATCCTGCTGACAGATCAGAGATAGTCAGGCTTTCCTTTAAGTTTCACATTGTACAGCAGACAACGCTATTCAGGGGCAATAAATACCTGATGAAACGAGATCACGCTCATAAGCTCCCTCTTGTGGCAGCTGCAGGTAGCCAACATGTTATCTTTTAATTGTATGTCTATACAGTGGCTTTGGAGTTTTGTATAAAAGAAAAACAGGGTACCATAGAGATATATTTAGAAATTAATCATCACAGAAATTTTAATTTATTTAGATTACAAAAATAAAATGGTATTTAAGGGTGGACAGCCACTTTAAAGGGTAACTAAACGTTTGACAAACTTCTGACATGTCATAGTGACATGTCATAAGTTTTGATTGGTGGGGTCCAAGCACTGAGCCCCCCACCAATCACTAAAACGAAGTGGCAGAAGCGCTTGTGTGAGTGCTGAGCTTAGTTTCTGTTTGGATTTTTCCAGAAAGTCGATGTAGCGGTGTATGAGCTCAATAGAATGTCTATAAGCCTGTACACCGCCACATCGGCTTTCCGGAAAAAGCCAAACAGAAACTAAGCAGCTCAGCACTCACACAAGCGCTTCTGCCGCTTAGTTTTAGCGATTAGTGGGGGGTCTCAGTGCTCAGACCCCACCAATCAAAACTTCTGACATGTACTCTGACATGTCAGAAGTTTGTTGAACGTTTAGTTACGCTTTAGATGTGTACATGCTTGACCAGACAGATATATTGAGCAATATGTCTTAGTTTCTGTTTGGCTGTTTCCGGAAAAAGCCAATGTATCTAAGTACGGGCACATAGACTTTCTACTGAAGCCGTACTCCAATACATTGATTTCCGGAAAAAGCTGAAAAGACACAAAGAGGCTGAGCGTTTCTGCAGTATCGTTTTAGCGATTGGTGGGGGTCTCAGGGCTAAGACCCTCACCTATCAAAAATTCTGACATGTGTAAAGGATCTGCCAGGCACAGCTTCGGGGTTAACTCCCAGAACTAATCAGTCAGCACCTGAGAATACTTCCCTGAGACTGACTCCTGCTTCCACCATTCAGGCTGGCAGGCTTAGGAGTGGGAGAGCCTATCGTAACCTGGCCAGACTCAGCTAGCTCCCGCCCTCGGTCTATTTAAGCCTGCACTTCCTGTCCCTCGGTGCTTGTTATTGCTTGTGTTTCTTTCCTTGTGGTTTCCTGGCCCAGCTACAGCTCCTTCTATTTTTGATCCTGCTCCATACAGACCCTGGCTTACCGACTACTCTTCTGCTTTTCGTTTTGTACCTCGCACACTCCTGGCTTGACTCGGCTCGTTCACCACTCTGGTTGCTTACGGTGTTGCCGTGGGCAACGGCCCCTTTTCCTTGCTTGTGCTCCTTGTATGTTTGTCGTGTTTGTCGTGCACTTACTGAGCGCAGGGACCGCCGCCCAGTTGTACCCCGTCGCCTAGGGCGGGTCGTTGCAAGTAGGCAGGGACAGAGTGGCGGGTAGATTAGGGCTCACTTGTCCGTCTCCCTACCCCCTGCCATTACAACATGTCACTATGACATGTCAAAAGTTTGTCAAACGTTTAGTTACCCTTTAACCAGTTCAGGACCGGGCTATTTTGAGCCTTCAGGACCAGACACCGTTTAGCCCTTTTTAGCACGTGTTAGTTAAATGGCTATAACTTTTTTATTTGTTGGGCTAACTACGTGATTTTTGTGATGTTTTTTTCCATAGACAATGCAGGTTTCTTTTTTTATCGTTTTTATACACATCCTTTTTGCTATTTTAGAATTTTTATTTATAAAGTTTGAAAATAATAGTAAAAAAATAAGCTTTTTTAAGTTTCAGCTATTTTTTTCAATAATAACATAGTTTTACCCTCAAATAGACCTTTTATTTGTGATCGTCATTGCCTACCGTAAATTTGAATATATTACATGTCTATATTAGGGTAATTGGGTCAGCGCTAGCGTTAAAAAAATGATTGGCGGGGGGAACGTTTTTTTGGGGTGGGTATTTTATGTGTATTTATTATTAATTTTTTTTTGCACTTGACTTTACTATTTTTTTATTACTATGATCTGTCTCTCAAAGGTCAAAAAAGACCTTTGGGGAACTTTATATTTTTTTTTCTTTCTTTTACACCATGTTTTTCCACTGTAACTGGAGCTGCACAGCAGCCCCAGTTACAGGGGAAATCAGCCCTCTCATAGTGACGATTGTCACTAATAGGGCTGTGCTGGGTCTAGTAAGGGCATGCCCAGATGTGGCGTATTTCTTCCACCACTGTCCGCATCAATGCCGCACATAATCTGCGTTGCAGATTCTGTTGCGGCTCTGCCTAAAATGGGCATTAAATTGATGCGGACTAGCCGTTGCGTATTGAGGTGAAAGTACTTCCCTTCTCTCTATCAGTGCAGGATAGCGAGAAGGGACAGCCCTTTCCCTAGTAAAAGTAAAAGAAATTCATACTTACCCGGCTGTTGTCTTGGTGACGCGTCCCTCTCTTGACATCCAGCCCGACCTCCCTGGATGACGCGGCAGTCCATGTGACCGCTGCAGCCTGTGATTGGCCTGTGATTGGCTGCAGCCGTCACTTGGACTAAAACGTCATCCTGGGAGGCCGGACTGGAGGAAGAAGCAGGGAGTTGTCGGTAAGTAGGAACTTCTATTTTTTTTACAGGTTGATGTATATTGTGATCGGAAGTCACTGTCCAGGGTGCTGAAACAGTTACTGCCGATCGTTTAACGCTTTCAGCACCCTGGACAGTGACTATTTACTGACGTCGCCTAGCAACGCTCCCGTAATTATGGGCATTTTTACGGGCATTTTACGTTAGTGTGCATGGGGCTTCAGTCTGGCTGCAGACCTAGAAATACATAGGTCCAGCCAGAATGAAGAAATGTCATGTTCGGAAAACAAATACACTACGCAACACACATAACATCTGCGGACTTCATTGCGGAATTTTGACTCTCCATTGAAGTCAATGGAGAAATTCTGCAATGAGTCCGCAACAAGTCCGCTACACGTCCGCAACAACCAGTGTATGCTGCGGACACTAAATTTCGCACTGCAGCCTATGGTCCGCAGCGGAGTTTACCGCAACGTGTAAGCGAACCTCACTAAAAAGCTGAGGAAAGCAATGGAGAAACGGGTACGCTGAATATTTCCGCAGCGGACTGTCCGCAGCGGAATTCCAGAGCAATTCTGCCACGTCTGGTCATGCCCTAAACCCAGCAGCAGTCTGTCAGTAACGGCACCCGGCGATCATGTGACCAGTCACATGATCACAGGGAACAATAGAGACAGCGGTGCGGCCGCTGCCTCTATTCATATACACAGCGCACATTGAGCACTGTGTAAAAGAGATCGGAGAAGACAGAAGCAGCGAAAGCTGCTTCTATCCTCTCCTCAGGGTCCCCGGCAGTCACTGACAGCCGGAGACCCGACATTCAGCTGCCCGATCGCGCGGGCAGCAAGTTAAAACCTGAGCCGTAAAAAGTCTATGGCTCGGGTTTTAAGGACCCTGACCGCTGGCCATAAAAACACAGCCAGCGGTCGGGAACCAGTTAAGGTCCGTTAAACTTACTTTGAAGAATATGTTAAAGGATTGTTTCTGATAAAATATTGGGTTGCCTTAAAATCCCTCACTTTTTTTTTCATATACACGCATATACACACACACATATATATCATACACATAAAAATCCCAATTTTTATTATACACATCTTACATTTACACTACCGCCGCTGTTGACGCATGCGCAGAAGGATTGGAACGCAAGCTCCGTCTTTGCGCATGTGCAATAGTGATCTTCTTGCTCCATGCGTTCCACCGGATTCAACGTCCGGTTTGGGCGCCATGTTCGAGCATGTGCAGTAGATGCGCGTAGATGCTACATGCTGGTTATGTCTGACACCGATGATATATCACCAACTGTAAGTTATGTATATATATATAAATACTTAATTGGCCTCTGCATTTCTCCAAATCAGCTTAATTGCTAGTATAATCACTGTTCACGATGTGTATAAACTTTATTCTCATGTATAACTTATTTTTTATATATGGATTTACAAAGAAATGTTTGCACTTGAAAACCAGCTTTTGATATAGGCTGGGTAAGATATTTACCCTATGCACGCGCACATAGGCACACACCATAAAGAGAATATTCATCCTTGAATACCATTTTGATTTGATTTCTTAATATTTCTTCTTTGTATTTTTCTGATACAAAACTCCAGAACCCCTGCATCGGTGGATTTAAAAAATAAGATGCTGGCTGCCTGTAGCCACTACTAGAGGGAGATTAGGAGATTACTGCAAGTTGTAACACATTGAACGCAATAATAAGACAATGCAAAATGTACCTGCTTGTAGAGGTAACATTTAAAACCTTATATAATATATATTACAAAGTTTTAGCACTTGATGTGGTCATGCTTTGTTACATATATTAGCATTAGTACGAAACCCCTTTAGAAATTTTTAATTTGTGTACAAGGACATTTGAAGAACTTTAGAATGTTACCAGTGGCGTAACTACCGCCGTAGCAGCAGTAGCTGCTGCTACGGGGCCCGCGGCATGAGGGGGCCCGTGTCGCCCGCCGTCACGGCCCCCACCATGGCCGGAGGCTCCGCTAGCTGCCGCTATGGCTGCTACAGCGGGACGCCACTGAACACTACGGCAGAGCAGGGAGGTATCTCCCCGCTCTGCCATTAAACAAAAGACATGTATCCCCTCTCCACAGGATAGGGGATACATGTGTGATCGCTGGCATTGATAGGGAGAACGGGGGACTGAAAGTCCCCCTGAAGTTCTCCATCACAAACCTCGGACTTCCGGGGTTTGTGTCGGCAGCATGCGTGACCAGCGCTCCTTTCATTTTTAGTGAGCTGCGCAGACGCCGGAAGTCAGAGGTTAGTCATGGAGAACTTCAGGGGGACTTTCGGTCCCCCGTTCTCCCTATCGCTGCCGGCGATCACACATGTATCCCCCATCCTGTGGATAGGGGATACATGTCTTTTATTAGGACACACTGTAGGTCGCATTTTTTTGGGAAGGGGGACTTTGTATGGCGTTCCCTACAGGGGGGGGATGCTGTATGGCGTTCACTACAGGGGGGGGATGCTGTATGGCGTTCCCTACAGGGGGGGATGCTGTATGGCGTTCCCTACAGGGGGGGACGCTGTATGGCGTTCCCTACAGGGGGGGATGCTGTATGGCATTCCCTACAGGGGGGACGCTGTATGGCGTTCCCTACAGGGGGGACACTGTATGGCGTTCCCTACAGGGGGGCTGTATGGCATTCCCTACAGACCCCCCTTGTAGGGAACGCCATACAGACTCCCTGTAGGTAACGCCATACAGTCCCCCCTGTAGTTAATGCCATACAGTCCCCCCTGTAAATAACGCCAGACAGCCCCCTCTGTAAGGAACGCCATACAGCCCCCCCGTAGATAACACCATACAGTACCCCCTCTAGATAACGCCATACAGTCCCCTCTGTAGATAGCGCCATACAGTCCCCCCTGTAGATAACGCCATACAGTCCCCCCTGTAGATAGTGCCATACAGGCCCCCAGTAGATAGCGCCATACAGACCCCCTCTATATAACGCCATACAGTCCCCTCTGTAGATAGCGCCAGACAGTCCCCCTGTAGATAGCGCCATACAGTCCCCCCTGTAGATAACGCCATACAGTCCCCCCTGTAGATAGCGCCATACAGACCCCCTGTAGATAGCGCCATACAGACCCCCTCTAGATAACGCCATACAGTCCCCTCTGTAGATAGCGCCATACAGTCCCCCTGTAGATAGCGCCATACAGTCCCCCCTGTAGATAATGCCATACAGTCCCCCCTGTAGATAGCGCCATACAGACCCCCTCTAGATAACGCCATACAGTCCCCTCTGAAGATAGCACCATACAGTCCCCCCTGTAGATAGCGCCATACAGTCCCCCCCCTGTAGATAGCACCATACAGTCCCCCCTGTAGATAACGCCATACAGTTCCCCCCTGTAGATAGCGCCATACAGCCCCCCTGTAGTTAGTGCTATACAGCCCCCCCTGTAGATAGCGCTATACAGCCCCCCCTGTAGATAGCGCCATAAAGCCCCCCGGTAGATAGCGCCATACAGCCTCCCAGTAGATAGTGCCATACAGCCCCCCCTGTAGGGAACACCATACAGTCCCCCCCTGTAGGGAACGCCATACAGTCCCCCCCTGTAGGGAACGCCATACAGTCCCCCCCTGTAGGGAACGCCATACACCCCCCCTGTAGGGAATGCCATACAGCCCCCCGTAGATAACGCCATACAGCCCCTCCATAGATAACGCCATACAGCCCCCTCTGTAGATAGCGCCATACAGCCCCCTCTGTAGATATCTACAAAGGGGGCTGTATGGCGTTATCTACAGGGGGGCTGTATGGCGTTATCAAAAGGAGGGGTTTGTAAAAAAGGCACTATCTACAAGGGGGGGGGGGGTTGTGTGACACCCGGTGGAGGGGGGGCCCCAGTCAAAAGTTTGCTATGGGGCCCAGTCTTTCCTAGTTACTCCCCTGAATGTTACTTTAGTACTAGAGTGTTGTATCCTGAAAGCCATCAATGAAAGTAAAAAGTCTGTAGATGAAAAGACACCTTCTAACTGGAAAGATTGAGAGAGAGTCTTCAAAATACCTGAGGTTTCATGGTTACCTGTTGCCATTTTCATTTGAGTATCGGCTTTGTTGTTGTTTTCTGTTACAGTCGTTTGATTGTAAACCAAGTCTTTGGTGGACGTGGATATTTACCAATGGTTATTTGTATATTTTTGGCATCTTGTTTTGATATGATAGGTACAATTCTGAATAAACACCATGGCAATTTTGCATCCAAACATTGGGGAATACTTATCAATGTATGAATATGTTGGGAAAGTGGGTGGGGCCTGCGGTGAAAGGTGATCGCCGCATTACACTAAACCTAAGCCCAGTAAAGGGGGTCACCTTGATCTCACATGGCCTGTTGCGAAGTAATGTACCCCAACCATAGACAGTTTATATTCCTAAAAATAATAATGATGTAAATAAGGCAGTAGTAATCAGAAACATGTAAAAGGATGAATTATAATATAGAAAAAATACAATTAAAAGATTTATTTTAAACATTGATGGAACATTAGCTTTTCATATTCCTTAATGCATTGTTATATATATAAGAATAGCATCAAATAAAACGCTCTCACCAACATTGTAAGCACCTGAGAGCACATGAGTTTATATCAGTTGGGTCCGCTACTTTATCTATTTTAATCTTGTTTAAATACACACACACTTATTCTTGTATTAGATGTAGTAATGTGTAAAGGCCGGCATGGGTTTCTTACATAGGATTTCTCCTGCTGTGTGAACATTGGCAAAAAGAACATATTTAAGAGGTCTGCTTTCCCTTTATCTCCACAAAGCAATACTCCAGTCTATCACTGTGGTGCACTATTATCAGATTTAATTTTTTTTCTATGTATGTACTTGAAAATATTGTGGGATTAGACTTGCTATCTATAGCAAGCAGTTCTTTAGTTCACTTCTTTATCTACCCACATTTCCATTAAATGTTTGTATACTTTATCACTCTTGTATTAACTCGCTGTTTTTAGAGTTTATACTAGGTCTAAATGTTTGCTATGTTTTCATTGCATTTATTTTCATTTTTTTATCATGTGATGATGAGTTTACACATTCATATAGATGAATGTATTATATTAATATTTTTAGAGATGAGTGAAAAGTCAAACATTTACACAATCCTGTTACCAACAGGCAAATCCTTATGAAAAAAATATGGTGTTTTACAGCATATCTGGATCTTATATCAGTCTTCATACTTCCATGAAAACATGGCAATTCTAGAAGTTAATTACTTCGATTTCAAATTAGTAATTATATAGTGTGTGTGTGTGTGTGTGTGTTTGTGTGTGTGTGTGTGTGTGTGTGTGTGTGTGTGTGTGTGTGTGTGTGTGTGTGTGTGTGTGTGTGTGTGTGTGTATATATATATATATATATAGATCACATAAACACAAACAAAAAAAAAAATTTTTTTTTGAACAGCACATTCCAACTAAATGATATAAAATGTGTATGCAGGTGCAGGAACACCTGTGACTGCAAATATACAGCAGAAAAAGAATGGCGACAGCACACTGCGACACTAATGCTACCTAAACCCTTAAATATAAATAAATATGCACTAAAGCTAAATCTACTTATAATAGGGAGGTTCTTAGTGCACATTTTGATCAAAAAGTGTTTGCCCACCTGCCACAACAAAGCGACCTCTGTAAGGTGGGAAATTACACTGCACATACACCCAGAACTGGGACTAAGCCTACATATATACCTGGGGATGGTAGGATCCAGCATTGAACTAATTAAAATCACCCAGAGCAGAATGGGAGGAGTGCAAGAACAAAAATGGAGGCAGTCACTAACTCCACATGTAAAGGATCTGCCAGGCACAGCTTCTGTGTCAACTCCCATAGGTAATCAGTCTGCACCTGCTTCTATGTCTGTGAGACTGACTCCATCTTCCACCACTCAGGATGGCAGGCTTAGGAGTGGGAGAGCATATCACAGCCTGGCCAGACGGAGCTAGCTCCCGCCCTCTGTCTATTTATACCTGCCTTTCCTGTTCCTCCTTGCTTGTGATTCTTCTCGTTTGGTTTCCTGGCCCTGCTGCAGCTTCTGAACTATTTGACCCTGCTTCATACTGACCCTGGCTTACTGACTACTCTCCTGCTCTGCGTTTGGTACCTCGTACACTCCTGGTTTGACTCGGCTTGTTCACTACTCTCCTGCTCTGCGTTTGGTACCTCGTACACTCCTGGTTTGACTCAGCTCGTTCACCACTCTTGTTGCTCACGGTGTTGCCGTGGGCAACTGCCCCATTTCCCTTAGCTTCTGTGTACCCTTGTCTGTTTGTCTGTCATGCACTTACTGAGCGTAGGGACCGTCGCTCAGTTGTACCCCGTCACCTAGGGCGGCTCGTTGCAAGTAGGCAGGAACTGAGTGGCGGGTAGATTAGGGCTCACTTGTCTGTTTCCCTACCCCCATCATTACACCACATATATGGATCACATAAACACAACAAAAATTTGAACAGCACATTCCAACTAAATGATATAAAATGTGTATGCAGGTGCAGGAACACCTGTGACTGCAAATATACAGCAGAAAAAGAATGGCGACAGCACACTGCGACACTAATGCCACCTAAACTACTAAATATAAATAAATATGCACTAAAGCTAAATGTACTTATAATAGGGAGGTTCTTAGTGCACATTTTTTCCCACCTTACAGCTCACTCACCACCTGACGGCCGCAGCCATGGATCTGTAAGCGCTGGCTCCCATCTCCTCCTCAGGAGACGCCAGCGCTCACTTCCGCTTCTTCCGGCCGGGTCCCATAGGGTGCACGCGCAGGCTCATGCCCGCTCTTAAAGGGCCAGCGTGCACACCTGAGTTAAGTGCCAAATTATCCCATGAACACCCTGGACTATAAGAAGGGCCCAGCCCCTTCCTGCCTTGCCTGGGCTTTGTTGTTGTTACCCTAGTTTGTCTCTGCAAATGGTCTCCTAGTGTCTTCCAGTTCCCAGTGTTTCCCATTCCTGCTACCTGTATCCTGTATCCCGTGCTATCCTGTTCAAGTGTATCGATTTGGAGTCGTGCTGTGCTGTGTACCACACCTGTCCTGTTACATCACGCCTGGTGTCCGCCTGCTGCCTAGTCCTTTCCGAGCCTGCCTTGCTACTGTTTGAAGCTACCTCAGGTACACCTATACGAACTATAGACTTTGACCTGTGTCCTGTTGGCCAGCTGCCATACCGATAAGGCGGTACGGTCCAGTGGGTCCACGTACCCAATGTGACAAACTGTGTGGCGGGAACATTTGCTATGTTGGGCGTTACTAAGGGTCACAATTGCTGTTTATGGGCTACTTTTCACCCACTAATTGTAGGTAAGGAACTTATCTTGTCAAAAACAGATGATTTTCATGGTTTCTTAAAATCCTGGGACAAACTTAACATTTACATAGTGTATGTTATTTATGTATCTTAAATGAACATACAGCATAACTTGTGAATTTTTTTCACTGGACAAAAAATCCACAATAGTTTATTATATGAAAAAAAATTTGCATTCATAGTTTTGTTATTAAATTCTTCAAAGATTCCTAGCTTTTTATTCCTTCTTTTCTTTTCTTGTTATTTTTATTTGACTTCTATTCATGATAAAAAGTAGGAGATAAAATGGATGTACAGACCAACATTCTTCACAAAATTCCTCATTTGTTACCAACATTCATAAATGGATTAACTGGAATTTTCCATAAGAAACTACTAAATAAGGGCAATTCATTTCAATACTTACCAGAGAAAGTATTGTAAAAAAAAAAATATTGCACCTTTCCAAATGTCCCCTATTATTATGTCACTTTGACTTATTAAATGGTTTTATAATCTGTAAAAAAAATATATAGTTTGATATAAGCCTTTCACATAGTTGGTAAAGGCTATTGATACCATTGCACTGGAATTTTTTTAATATTTTACACTTGCTTCCTAAATGCAAAATTATTTAACTTTCTGAATAATATTTATTAAGTGTCCTACCATTTTACCGCTGTAGAGTCAGTGTAACTTTTCCACGTAGTTGGTTATCTTGCTGCATCTGACATGAATCCGACAGCATGCTGATTCTGTCAGGGCAGACTTCATCTGCTCTCTCCCTTCCTTCTCTCAGTGCTAGAGATAGCAGCAGGGAGGGTAAGGAGGTGGAACATAGCAGATCAGAGAATGGAGAGAGAGTAGAGCATCCAAGTGTTCAGGGAGGGCAGATCACACAGGCTGTCAGTATTAGAGTTAAGATAGGGAGGAGAGCAGACATGGCAGTCTGCAGGCATAGTGGGGGTGGGGGAGTTCACACAGGCTCTGTAGCACCCAAATTCTAAATGGGGATTAAGGCGGGGGAAATCACACCCACAATCTGTCAGCACTACAGAGAAACTATTTAAAATGGGCTGTAGAAAGAGTAATTAGTAGTACAGGAATTGAGCTGTGCTAATACATGAGAGATAGTGAAGGCAGCAGCATCTTGGATTCACAGAACCTACATCCAGCATGTATTACTGGGAGAGACATGCCCATATAAGTCTAATTTAAACATCTTTGTCTGAGAGTCCGTTGTTTTTACTGGACAAAATAATGCAGCATGAAGCGCTATTCTGTTCTGCAAAACAGAAACCCTACAGAGCCCAGGTCAATGGGTTCCGTCGGGTGCCGTTGGTGTCCATTTAATTTTTCTCATTATTCTTCTATTATGAAACAGAAGGATGGAAAATCTAGCGCAGATGTGAACAGAGTTTAAGATGTAGAGCAGCTCCCCCATCTCTTCTTTATTCACAGGTGCAGGTCCTGCAGAATAAAGATTGCTTTATTATGTGTATATTTACTTTGCTAGGCTGCCACCTAGTGACCAGGCTGCTTTATTATGTGTTGTATTGTTATTTGTACAGGACCTGTGGTATGTTCTGAGCTTGAAGGTTCTTTTTAAAGCCAACAAAGCACACTAATTGCTGCTCCAAAATAGTGGTGAGTATGTAAAGCGTTGTAACGCAGCGTACTTCATGCTGCGGTCGGCGCCTAAATTATAAAAGGCCATTGTTGTCCCTTATCGAAGGCAGTGCGCGGGTTGCAGTGCTGAAAACAGCTGGCATGCTGTTGGTGCATGTGTGCACCAAAGGAAAGACGCTGGTGGTAAAAGAGGAGCCTCCCCACATATTGGAGAGTCATGGGAGGGTAAGCTGGCACAAGACATGTCTGAGTGTATGCATTGTCCTTGGTGCCTTCCCTTTCTTCCAGAAGAGTTGGTGGAGTTGCCCAGGGCAAGCAGAGACTTTGAGAAATCCGGTTGGAAGTTGCCAGGGGCCTACACATGATTATGTTGCTGGGAAAGGTGGGTAGACGCTGCCAGGGGCCTCGTGATCCTGACTTGCATAAAGGGCCAGAAGCCTACTGATAAAAAGTGTTAAAGGCCAGAGAAATTTCCTGAATTTGAAGAGGAAGTTCCCCTGCATAAGTGACGAGTTGATGCACAGTCCAAAAAAGCCAAGTGAAGCTGGTGAGCCACCACTGCCGCCATTTTTCTGTGTAATGCTGTTAAAGAGACTGTGCCTCTCTGCTGAGAAGCGCATATACCCTGTGTGAACAATTAAACATACCACCAGTCAGTGAAGGATTTTTATTTGCAATGCCTTGTCCTACTGTTTCATCATTGCAACTAACCCTGCAGTCCTTGCCGGGATTAAGCCTTAGGCCCAAATGAGAAAAGTATTAATCGAGGAGCAGCTTACAAACTAAGTCTGAAATTTAGTTAAAGTTTTTTTTCACTTCAGGTAACCACTAGCATTGTAAAATTATTTCTATGTCAATGGTGTCCACTCTGGGCAAAACTGACACTGTTTTATGCCTAGCGCAGGGCCTGAGGATGTGGTGCATGACACAGGAATTCAATGAACACCATATAGAAAATCCCTGTGGCCATATAGGCCCTGCATATGTATAACACAGTAGTTTTGCCCAGAGTGTTAATTTTAAGAAATTTGTCCCACTCTCCTCTACAAACAAAATTGGTAGGTCTTCACGTATAGATTGCTTCTTTTAGATAATTTCACAGCATCACACACCTCTCTACTAGATTCAAATCAAGATTTTGTCTTGACGAAAAACAAAAACTGTAATTTCTCCTCAATCTTCTCATCTAGGCATTTAAAAATGTGTTTTAGATTATTTCCTTGCTGTTTAACTAAATTATACTTACTCTTCAGCTTACACTTCTTCATTCCACCCAACACTCTCCAACTCTCCAAACTTTGAAACACCCACTGAGAATGTACATCTTTTCAAAAAGCATTAGTGGTATGCAACCGGTATTCCAAGACTGCCTTCACCTGACATGTCTTAAGCTGCTTATTCCTTTCCCTTACTTCTTGAATCCATTACCGATAGATTGTAAGCTTATAAGGGAAGGGCTCCTACCAAATGTATCTTGTAAACAAGTTCTATGGAAGTTTTAGTGATCCAAATAAAGGAGTAGATGCAAAAGAGAGATGAGGTAATAGTCTTTCATTTATGTTTTTTTCTTATTGGATCCTCTCTAGACTTTGGCTAAAAAAAGAAACGGCATTAAAAGCTAAATCAAGTACTGCATGTTTGAATACAGAAAAAAACAAAAACAGCAAAGATCAAATGCCCTGACTGCAAGTGCAAGAAGAAGTCAATCATGAGGTTTGTAACAGAGGATTATCCCAGGGTTAAATGAAAATGCATCAATATACATATATCAAACCTAGGAAAAGAGGGATGCTACAACAAAGTAATATATAGAAATGGAAAAATCTTTATTGATCTATCTGATTAAAAACAGACTTACAAAGTAACCCACAAGCCTACAGGAAGAAATAGGACAACTCACTGTGTATCTCACTGAAATGGTAACAATGATATTGAAACCCAGGCATGACCAAGCCTGTTTATAATTAATAGTATATGAGTGCCACATGGCATATGTAATATAACATACAGTACAAGGATATTCAGTGCATAGATAAATGTAGCAGCAAATCAAATATTGTGCAAATACCAAGAGACATAACATACCCATCAGGAATACAGGAGCAATAACACAGGCAGAGTCCACCCCAACCACTAATGCCTTCATCTAGGGGTGACGCTGTATGTAGACTTTCAGTATTTAAATACCCGCTGACCAATACTCCGATAGATGTCCAGGTGAAAGTGATGCCCGCTAATAAGAAGATCTGCTCACTGTTTATCTATCAGTCACAGTATGTGGTTGCAAATAAATAAAGCCTTTCACACAAAGTGTTTTGATGTGTTTTCGGTGGTGTTGTTTACTGTGTTTCTTTGCAGGTTTTATTGCGGTCGAAAATGTTGCAGCCAGATATTACTTTAAAGTCTATAGTGAAATATAGGAATGCCTAAATGCATAGGTGGGATTTTATTATTAATTTTCTGCCAGTTTCCCTGCGTAGAAAAGTCCCAAATGCCTCAAAGGTTTTTGTGATAAAAATTGCAACTTTTGAGTAATTTGTGCCGCTCACGGCAATTTACGAAAATGTGGTTGGGGCTTAGCAGAAGGGAAGGGACCTTCCACAGCTCGACAAATTTACTATAATTGACACTAGAAATGTATGTCATTTATAGTGCAAATAAGCTCATAGCTGGAGTAGATTTGACTTTCTGGAGCATGGACAGTCAGAGATGTTTATTAAGAAACCTGAACATCTTAATAACTTAGGCGCATCTTACTCCGATGCTTTTTAAATTAAGACTGGCGTATGAAACGCCAGTCTTAATAAATTCCGGCATATTGTTTTTGCTTTTTGGCAATTTTGTTACGTTTTTGGGGTCAGTAGTGTTTTTATCAAAATGCAGTATGCTCTGGGTTTGGGGTATTTTTCTGATGTTTTTATCCATAGACTCCTCTATAGAACTTCCAAATGATAGAAAAAAAAAACATGTACAAAACTAAACTAAATTTAAAAAGCACCAAAAAACGCATGTAAAAAATGTTAAAAAAAAAAACAAGTTACAAGTTAAAAAAAAAGCTGGGGTTCTTACATATGTTTTTTCATGCAGTTTAAATGTGAAACAAAAGCGCTGTGTGAAGATTTTTTTAACTTTATTATGATTTTTTTCTCTCTGCCTCTTGTTAACCCTTAGACCACTACAATACATATATTTACATTACAGCTGCTGATGACCTGTGCAGCAAGAATATAAATATATCTGCTCCTCTTTAATGGCAGATCGCGCTGCAGTGCTCTGCTATTAAAGAGATAAGCCCGAGCCTCCTGAAGTGACTGGAAGCTAAAATAATCAGCTACCTGTCACAACAAATTCTAAACACAGCGCTCAAGCTTCCTTCCTGCATTTGGGCCATTGTCATGGAAATTCGTGTTATAGGGTATTTGTTATTGGACGTAATACTGATGATATAGGTGGGGCCAATTAATCGTATTTTGGTAATGTTATACACTGGAGAGAGCGGGGATAATTATGTAATATAAATTTGTCTGGTACAACTAATAACATTAAATTGCACAAGAAAAAAAAGAAGAAATGTATACATTTTTCCCTATTTTTCCCATTTCCCCCTATGTAAAACTTAAAAAATTAAAAGATACTGGTTCTGTTTTGGTATCACATTAAAGCCACATCTGTTCCCATAAATATATAAATATATATATATTTAGCTATAGTGCAAAATAACAAAAAATATTCACTCTTCGAATGTGACAATCCAAAAAGTTGAATTTTGCTGTGGACATTTAGACATCTGAAGGCCCTGCTTGCGAAAGGGTTAAATAACAGAACCTGGACTAGGAACAGTTCATTTTTTTTATTTTTTATTTTTGTATGAGTTCTGTGTAAAATATAGCAGCTTGATACAATTACATTTGCACTGGAGCTTAGTAGATACAGAGGCTTAAAGTGTAACTAAACATTTGACAAACTTCTGACATGTCATAGTGACATGTCAGAAGTTTTGATTGTTGGGGGTCCGACCACTGATTCCCCCACCAATCACTCAAACGAAGTGGCAGAAGCTCTCAGCCGATTTGTTTCTGTTCGGCTTTTTCTGGAAAGCCCATGTATCGGAGTACGGGCTCATAGACTTTCTATTGGGCCCGTACTCCGATAGATTGATTTCCGGAAAAAGTAGAACGGACAAAAAGCGGCTAAGCGCTCACACGAGCGCTTCTGCCGCTTCATTTGAGCAATTGGTGGGGGTCCAGTGCTCAGACCCCCACCAATCAAAACTTCTGACATGTTACTATGTTTAGTTACCCTTTAAGATATTAGTTTTCTTAAAATAATTATTTTTTCATGTCACCCAAAAAATTATCACCGGGTTGGTTCATTTTAAGAAATAGTTGTCCATCTGTTGATAAAAAAAAATCTTCCTTTATGAAATTTAACGAATAAGGCAGCGTTTCATGTTCAAAAATACAAATTCAAAAGCTTGGAATAAAAAAAAAAGACACCACAGAAAAGATTGCCTAAAGTGACTTGTGATAGTTGGGTGATACATAAGGAGTGGTAGCATACATAAAGGATAGGAGGCCACATAGCACTTGTTTGTTTAAGGTTGCAGTTCCACTGGTCGGGGAAAGCAGTATAGGGTCAACGCATCCATGGGTTTGGTAGATACAGCCAGTCTATGCTGTCCTTTTATTTGCTACGCCCACAAGTGGCCAAGTTATTGTTGCCTACTATGTGTGGACATGTAACATTCATTCTAATAGAAGAATTCTGTTCCAAGACAAAATACAATTGAACCTGTCTCAACAGTACATTCACAGATAATACCAGACACAATAAAGGCTCTGTTCACATCACATTTTTGGCATACATTTAGCGTGCATGTTGGGAAAGCTCCCAGCATACAAGCTAAATATGTATAAAGAGTTCCATGGTCAGATGGAGACCAAAAGAGTGTCTTTTTGGCCGGTAGACGTTAGTATACCACAAAAAAGGTATGGAAAAGCATAGTAGACTACGCTATTCTGTTCCACAGAGTCCAGTAACAAAATGTATGCATTAAAAGTATTTTAAAGGTTTTTTTTAACATTGTAACCTATAGGTGAGGGATGCCACTGTATGGCATCTGTCACAGGTATTCGTTAAACGTATACATCATGAGCTTTTCAATGACTTTCCATTAAACTAATACGCCTATGGGTAATGGATGCCACTGTTTCACATCTGTTACAGCCTACGTTTAACGTATAGCTCATGAGCTTTACCTGATGTATATGTCAAATGTAGACAAAAAATATGATGTTAACATAGCCTAAGGCCTCACATTCCGTCTGATTTGTGTGTTAGCTGGGCACAAAGGGCACAGCAGACAAATTCCTCATTGGCAAGAGTTAGGCCTAGTTCACACAGAGTTTCTTGCTGGCATAAAAATCTGCCTCAAAATTCCTTCGGGCAAAAAACGCTGAAAATAACGCTTTCTCTGCCTCCCATTGATTTCAATGGGAGGTCAGAGACGGAACCGCGGGAAGAAAGAGCATGACGCCTTTGTTTCCCGCGAGCGCTCTTTTCCGCTCGCAAGAAAACAAAAACGCCTCTACCTCCCATTAAAATCAATGGGAGGTGATTTCTGACGTTTATTTGGCGTGGTTTCCCAAGCGGTCTCCGACACGGTTTCCTAAGCGGTTTCCGCGTCAGAAACAGCGTCAGAAACAGCGCCAAAAACTCAGAGTGAACTAGCCCTTACTTTGTAATCAAATCAAATCTTATCCCAAATTGTGGATTCACCGCAATTCTAATTAATTCAGATATAATAAAAAATATAAATATTTGGAGTCCAATAGTTTTACTTGCTCGTTGTGATGAGTGCAGAGGCATGTAACAAGCATCATCAAATTATTTAATAGAGATCAGACTCTGATGTTGAAATGCTTTTTCGATTAAAGAAAAGTTCCGGGCACATGCTTGTAATAACAAATACTAGTCAGTATATAACTGCTACAATTCTACATCCAACGAGGTATAAAACAGCTCTGTAAGTTACTTGGTTGGGGAGTTGTGTGTCTTTGCCTCTCTTAGTACGTCTGCAAAATTTCATCTAAAAGTCTTCTTCTTCACCCCTCACGTGTAATGACTGACAGCTGCTGGTCAGCTCAGGGCTGCTGTATGTACACTATATGGCCAAAACTATCTGGACACCTGACCATCACACCTATATGAACGTGGACATCCCAGTTCAAAACTATGGCCATTATTATGGAGTTGGGCCTACTTTTGCGGCTATAACATCCTCCATTTTTCTGGGAAGGCTTTCCACAAGATTTTAAAGTGTGTGTCTGGTGGAGTTTGTGCCCATTCAGTAATAAGAGTATTTGTGTGGTCAGACAATGTTAGATGAGAATTTCTGGCTTTCAAACAGCATTCCAATTCATTCAAAGGTGTTGGATGGGATTGAGGTCAGAGCTCTCTATTCCACTGCAGATTTTCTGCCCGCAAATCCGGACAGAAAATTTGCAACAAATCTGCTGCATGTGTTGCATTTGAAGGGGGCCAAACCCTAAAAAAAAAAAAGGGCCCAGTCAGCCACCAATATAGGGATATTCATGAATACGTGTCTATGAGTCCCCTGTATTTCTTATTAGGCTCTATTAGCCAAATTTGGCTAATAGATCCGCTTTCATCGTATGGAAGTTATCAAAGGATAAAATCCTGTCATCATACTATGCTGCCCTTATATAGGGCAGTATAGTATGATGACAGATTCTCTTTAATCGTCTTGCAGTTGTCAAAAAAATGTAACAAAATAATCACCATGGTTTTATGTTGTATGTAGAATTCAATTAAATATACATTCATTTTTCAAACAACTTATGCTAATCTAATAGTATATATTAACTTTGTAATTATAAAATGATTGATAAAATACTGTTGTTTTATCATTAGAAATTCTGTGTAAAATTACTGCCACTAGGTATCTTCCTTCCTCTAATCTACTGTCCACTCCCTGTTGTAAGGCAAAAATACATCTTTAGTAACAGAGCAGAGAAGATGGACTGCAGAAAGTGGGGGTGTTTCTCTTTACTGCCTGACTAAACAAGCCTATAGAGAAGGAAGGGTAGAGAAGGAGGAGGAAGCAAAGAGAAAAACATAGACATGCTACATGCAAGTCTTTGGAGATGGGATAGGGAGCAGGAGGAGGTAGCAGGAGCAGAGTGAGAAAGACACAGGATGCTGGTAAGATTTCTATTTCATCCCAGTGCTGGATCATCAGCTGCACTGGTCTGTACTGCTGTATAATGTCCTCCATGCTGCTGCAGCTCCTATATGTATGTGATAGACTGGGTTTGGCTTTCCATTAGAGGAACAGAACAATGGAAATACCAGAAGCACCAGTTCCGTTGCACGACGGACACAAATTGACGGCTGACGGAATCCAATGAAATGTAATGCGTTCCTTCGTGTTTCCGTTGGGGTGTCTGTGGTTTTACCAGAAACAATACACTCACAGACAGAACAAGTGTGTTACTGGTTTAGTCAGAGCTTATAGCTGTAGACCGAAAGATTTTCCTTCCAACAGCTATCATGCTAAACGTTAAGGGCTGAGGGAGGGGTGTCATTTCTGAAACCGTTGCCTTGAAAACATGGAACATGCGTTTTTTTCTGCAGTTTTGTCCAATTTTATTCTAAGAAATTGGTCGACACTTCTAAGCAGTGGCTATATACTAGTAAGAAAAAAAGGAACATGAAGTTCTTAGTGCACACAAATGTGTAAAAAAATAAAATAATGTGTAGACATTATACAAACATAGAAACAACATTTGGTTTAGAATTATTTGACAGGTCATGCAGGATAAGCAAATAAAGCCCAAAGCAATCACACACAGCGATTAGGGCTCTTCAGGGCGTGTTCAAAATCCGTAGTAAGGGTTTTCTGCATGTTTTCCACATCCACATGTTGTCCGCTGTCAATCTGCATACATTTGTCTGCAGATTCAGATGCAGACCCTCCTCATTTAATTGAAATGGATGAAATCAGCAACATTTACGTTTCTAAAGCTACAGAACTTTAAAATCCACGTGAATTATTTTCTTCAGCAAGTGAATGAGATTTTTAAAATGTCACATGAGATTTGCGCTGAAATACCACACCAGATCCTCAGAGGGAGAGCTCACTAAGAATAAAAGCATTGCAGACATTCTTATGACTATTCAAACATTTTTTTATCCTAATCCTACAATAAAAATTATAGAAGGCCTTGTCCTTATACAATATACATACTGACAAAAACACTACAATTAGAAATGTTGAATTCTCTTCTATGACAAAATTCCAACCTGTCACCTTATGTATAAAAATGATGTTATAACACTAAAATATTTTAGATTTGAGTTCTAACTCTGCTACAACTGTACATGGGAAACAATGGCCTTTAAGGTTATGTTTATATGTGTCAAATCTGAATGGGGTTTTTTTTTCTGCAGTATGTGCATGAATTTCTGCCAGCTCCATTGAAATGTATTGAACACTCTCAGAACAAAATATTTGGGTAAGGCCCATACACACGACCGTAGTTTTCATCCATATGTACGGATCGGGTAATTACGAATGAAATTGCGGATCCATTAATTTCTATAGGCCATGGACACCTTTCCGTATATTTCCGGATGTGTGTCCGGGCCGTTAAAATGATCCACAAAATATAGAACATCCTATTCTTGTCCGGAGTTGCTGCAGGGACTCGCCCATAGAAGTCTATTGGCACTTCCGCAACTGTGGACGACTACGGATGTGCATCCGTATTTGCGGATCTGTATTTGTGGACACTGAGAACCCTTACGGTCGTGTGCATGAGGTCTAAGCTAGTAGACAGGGAGAGGGTTGTGGCCACACACCTGGAGCATAAAGGGGCCAAAAAATACCCTCTGTCCCATATGTGAAGACAAGTACTATAAATGATTTATGATGTAAAGTAGTATCCCCTTTCAATGGAGATGGAGGAAGGGGTGTAGTGTATGTATTTACATGGTATTCCATGAGGTAGCCATGAGGCCCATGCCCTACACCCCCTTGCACGTGCATGAGCATGTGATGTCACACAGATGTGCACGGGGGGTTTAAAAGGACAAACGGTCCCAAAGTTCTCTCTCCTTTTTCCTGCTCTCCTGCTCCCAATGGACTCCCCTTCCCTCCTGGTCTGCTCTTGCCTCATGGCTCTCCCCTCCTGAGAGCACACCAACCTTGGACCAGCTGAACCGCTAAGTATCTTCTTCCCTATACACCCTAAGTAACCCTTTCTCTCCAGCTCCTCACCTGCACATTCCCATACCTGTTTACCCTTGTAGCCCTAAGTAACCCTTGCAGGCCTGAGTTCCCCTACTACCCCTTGCAGCCCTGAGTAAGAGTAACCCCTGCAGTAACCATAGTTATCCCTAAGTAACCCCTGCAGTAACTTGCTAGCCCTGCAGTATCTGCTATCCCCTGGTATACAGCAACCCATTCCCCTTGTTATCCCTTTTTCCTCCTAAGTTCCTAAGTTAACCCTTGCTGTTCCTATTACCTGATTAACCCTTAGTGTATAGGGATAGGTATTGCTAAGTGGTAGTGGGACAGAAACAGTGAGCATGTGCATGTGTATTGTATTGTAACGTAACTGTATTCATATGTATGTTTAGGTATGTGGGTGGAGGTATAACGTATGTTTGTGATACTGTGGTTATACTGTACTAGTATAGTGTGAGTATACTCAGTATATATTAACTTGTTATATGTATTGGGATATACTGATACTATATGGTAGTCGGTAACTGTGTTCTGTGTTTAGTGTATTTTATATGTAGGTGTGATTATTGTTAGTAATAAATATTACCCTTTATTTACTATACACTTGGATTTACTGAGTCGTATACACTTACGTAGCAGCAAAGCAAGTAGATTAATGTTAGTATAAGGAAAAGGTAGGGGAACTAGGCATAACCCTAGTGACCCTGATTATAAAGGAGGTAGTAATGGTGGGTGACACAAGTACGTGATACCCGCGATTATACCAGCCCTTTTTCACATGACATTTGAAACCCGGTTGCAGATTTTGCATTGGGGCTCAGGAACTACAAGTTAGCCCTGGTGGACAATACAGCCTACAGCAAAGGCCCCTTGCTCACTTTTTATTGTACATTTTTAAAATATTTCTTTACCTAAAAAATCTATACAAATGTATACGTAATGTATTACATTGTTTTCTATAGCATGATTTCTATGGATGTATGTCATGGTTTAATCAGGCATACTTTTTTTCTTTAGCGCATGCAATAGCAGAGAGCATAATCTTATTATTTAAGAAAAAACAACAACACGCTGTATAATTTATTTTTAAAAAGGATTTCAATTGCAGACGTATTCAAACTTAAGGGGTTACATTTGCATACAGTTGCACAGTCTAAGCTTGCTTTCGTCAGAAGAAAAAAGACAAAAATATATTTACTTTCATTAAAAATACAAAATGAAACTTTCCAATGGATGCCAACAGTAGGCAACTGTTTACCTTTTTTTGTGGATCTATTAAAAAGGGCACATATTTGGCATATATTTAAAAAAAACAAAATAGGAAAGATGGGACAGTTCAGTATCATTATCATAAACTTCACATGTACTCAAACCCAAATACACATAATGTACACAGAAAGTATATTTTACTCTATGAAAAACTTTCATTTATAGATTTTTTTGTAACCCAGTATATAATAACTTACCTGAACGACCCAATTTTGCCTTTCACAGCAGTATTTTTTGAAGAACATTTTTTGAGTTTATCACGATTGACTATATAAAAAAAATAATTTAAATACATCAGCAGTAAATGTCAAATGTCGTTTTATAGATGACACCTCTTTGTTATCACTCTGAAAGAGTAAATTATAAATTCTTTTTTTAAAAATAAAAATCTGTTCATGTGAAGTTGTGGAGCACTTGAAGCTATGTTGGGAAGGAACTAGTTACTTGCCATAGGGTAATCCATTACGGCAGAAGATAAATTTACTGACACAAGCGTCTTTAGAATAAAAGTCTTTTATTTTTTTATAAGAATAAGCAAAAGTGTCTAAGAAATATCAAATGTCCTACAAAGTTCAGGAGGAAAGCTTTGTCAAATATTTCAACACAGAACAACTAGAATTTAAATTACAAAAGAAAACTTCTAAAGAAGGTGTTTCTACTTCGAACGCACCCAATTATTACTAGCACAGAGTCACTGGATGTATTTAAAGTTTTAATAGCCTCCCCCCTCACATGTTTTACCAATACATGATATCCTCAAGGGTATTTGTAACAATGGCATCGGAAATACAGAGTTTGGGGTTTTTATAACCTCTTATTATGTCAGAAAGATTTTTACCTAAGTATAGCCAATCGGAAAATGGGAAATAATACACCTACAGTTAAGATCTAACCAATCACTATTACCTTGGAAGGACTGTGGGCTAACTATGGCATCATAAAGATTCTATGTGCAAAACTATAAAGCCCATATGCCGGAACCTAGTATTCACACGTACAAATACATAGCGCATGCATCTGGACTTGGTCTCAGGACAAACAAGCCGGTAGGCACTTACATTTGTATCGGCAACTTAAATATTCCAAATCCAAAGAAAGGTCTAGCACGCATGCACAGGGACATGGTCTACAGACATATCAGTCTGTGTATTTCATACCCATCAGTCTAGATAATTATGCTATTCCAAGTTCTGTAAATGAATGGCCATCTTATCCTTAGTGTAGTTTAGTAACATATAAATAAATTTGATAATAACTTTATTGTGGTATATATATATAAATAAATAAATATATATATTTCTTTATTTACATATATACCACAATAAAGTTATATATCCAAAAATAGACAGCACTCCGATTCAAAGCTGAAAAAAATGGGTTTTCACCTTTGAATTGGAGTGCTGTCTATTTTTGGATATATTGGAAACTTTGGAACCAAGAATCAGGTTCCTAGGGTGTGCACCCACCTGAAATTCAAGCTAGTGCTGCTGGGCGGTGGACTCGATAAATATATATATATATATATATATATATATATATATACAGTACTGTCCAAGGTTTTTAGGCAGTGGTGAAGAAATGCTGCAAAGTAAGAATGCTTTTAAAAAAAATAAGTTAAATCGTTTTTTTTTATCAATTAACAAAATGCAATGTGAACGAACAGAAGAGAAATGTAAATCAAATCAATATTTGGTGTGACAACCCTTTGCCTTCAAAACAGCATCAATTCTTCTAGGCACACCTGCAAACAGTTTTTGAAGGAACTCAACAGGAAGGTTGTTCCAAACATCTTGGAGAACTAACCACAGATCTTCTGTTGATGTGGCTTCCTTAAATCCTTCTGTATCTTCATTTAACCCCAGACAGACTCGGTGATGTTGAGATCAGGGCTCTGTGTGGGGCCATATCATCACTTTCAGGGCTCCTTGTTCTTCTTTACGCTGAAGATAGTTCTTAATGACATTGGCTGTATGTTTGGAGTCATTGTCGTGTTGCAGAATAAATTTGTAGCCAATCAGACGTCTCCCTGATGAAATTGCATGATGAATAAGTATTTGCCTGTATTTCTCAGCTTTGAGGACACCATTAATTCTGACCAAATCCCCAACTCCATTTGCTGAAATGCAGCCCCAATCTTACAAGGAACCTCCACCATACTTCACTGTTTCCTGCAGACACTCGTTATTGTACCACTCTCCAGCCCTTCGGTAAACATACTGCCTTCTGTTACAGCCAAACATTTCAAATTTTAACTCATCAGTCCAGAGCACCTGTTGCCGTTCTTCTGCAACCCAGTTCCTATGTTTTCTTGCATAGTTGAGTCGCTTGGACTTGTTTCCACATCGAAGGTATGGCTTTTTTACTGCAATTCTTCCATGAGGACCACTTCAGGCCAGACTTCTTGAAACAGTAAATGGATGTACCTGGGTCCCACTGGTTTCCGCCAGTTCTGAGCTGATGGCAATGCTGGACATCTTTTCCCATTTCAAACGGAAGTCTGCATGATGTGTCTTTGATCTGCTGCCCTAAGTTGTGTAGTATCAATTTGCTCATTTGTAGTATTTATTAAAAAAAAAAAATGTTGTTGTATCTTGAAGTATTCAAGCTTACACTGGCCACTAGAGCAGTCAAAATATGCTGACGCTTCTTATTTTCTACAGCTCACTTGTCAGCTTTGTTGCATATGGGAGACAAAAAGAAAAAAAGAAAAAATGGCGCCCCGTAGGGAAGTATGTTTGGGTGAACACTAAGAGTTACAAACAATTAATAAACTGCTAACCTTTCACTTTTGTGTAATGTATACAATGCCATTGTCAGCGATGAACACAGATAAGGAGTCTTCTGCTGCTGCCTGTTCCATCCAATGGAGTCCGAAAGAAATACAATATGTAAACAAGTCCTGTGACTTTGCTAAGCACTGCTAGAAAAAACTAAATACAGACCAATGAGTGTATACACAAACAGCAACTGAATTGACCCTCTGTACGACGCTTTTCTGCGCCGGACCAGCATCTTCATCAGGACCGATGAAGATGACAGTATGGCATATATACATTGTTGTACAAAGGCTCAAGAAAGTTGCCATTTGTTGATACACCCATTGGTCGGTATTAGGTTTCTACTAGTAGCACTAAAGAAATCTATCCAGCCTTGCTATATAGACTGGGACCAGATGAGTCATCTCATTTGAGAGTCGGCAAGTTAATTTCAGGTCTATTGTAGTATTGGAAGCCTAGATGAGGCTGTACAGTAACACTATACACACAGATATGTCTCTGTATGCATCTCTCCTGTCACTGGGAGAGGGGACCGTAATAAACTAGAAAATGTCTCTGTCAATTGACTTCTATTCATTTTGGCTGCTATAAAGCACACACACTGCTGTGAAAAAAGTGGGTAAAACTGACATTAAAAAGGACTTAGGAATTTTTGTTAATAGTAAACTTATCTGTAGCAACGAGTGTCAGGAAGCTGCTGCCAAAGCAAATAAGATAATGGGGTGCATCAAAAAGAGGATAGATGCACATAGTGAAAACATAGTTCTACCACTCTATAAATGACTAGTCAGATCATACATAGAATATTGTGTACAATTTTGGGCACCAGTGCACAAGAAAGACATGTTAGAGCTTAAGCGGGTTTAAAGGTGGCCAACTATTGTAATAAGTTGAAAAGGTGGACTACAATAACAAGAAAAAATATAAAAATGGGGTTATTTAGTTTAGAAAAAGACGGCTGATGGGTGACGTAACAACTATATATAAATACAACTATATATAAATACATCAAAGGTCAATGGGTGCGTACAAATCGCGCTCGGCACATGGAATTACTACTGATGCGCGCTACTGTAGTAAAAAGAATGAATGAAAACAGAAAAGCACCACGTGCTTTTCTGTTTCTAAACATAAAAACAGTGTCATCATGATGCCGGCTGCGCAAAAATCTCGCAGCCGCGCACCATATGCTGATGACACAAGGACCTTTTGCTCATGCAAAACGCAGCGTTTTTTGCACGCGCAAAACGCACACGCTCGTGTGAATCCGGCCTAACTATAACAAGGGGGCATACTTAATGTCTAGAGAATAGATGGTTTCGACACCGACGTAGAAGGGGATTCTTCACTATAAGGCCGTATTCAAACGAACGTGTTATACGTCCGTGCTACGCGCGTGATTTTCACGTGCGTCGCACGGACCTATGTTAGTGAATGGGGCCGTTCAGACTGTCAGTGATTTTCACACAGTGTATGTCGGCTGCGTGAAACTAGCAACATGTCCTATACTTGCCATTGTTTCGTGCAGCACGCACCCATTGAAGTCAATGGGTGCGTGCAAATCGCGCACGACACTGGAAGTACTTCCGGGTGCCACACGTGATGCGCGCAACAGTAGTACAATAAATTAATGAAAACAAAAAAGCACCTCGTGCTTTTCTGTTTATAAACATAAAAACAGAGTGTCATAATTATGCCGGCTGCGTGAAAATCACGCAGCCACGCATCATATGCTGCTGACACACGGACCTTTTGCGCGCTCAAAACGCAGTGTTTTTTGCGCACGCAAAACGAACACGTCCGTGTGAATAAGGCCTAAGAGCAGTGATAAAATAGAATTCTCTGGATACAACTCTAGAAGAGTTAAGATTCACAGCAAATTAATTCAGACCGAATCTAATTTCTAGTCCAATTCGATAGAATTTCAGTAAATTCGCTCATCATTGATTACTAATTATGTTTTCTAGATTACTTTGATCCAGGAATTTATTGTGATTGCATATTGGAGTCAGGAAGGATTTTTTTCCAAAGATGAAGAAAATTGGTTTTGCCTCATGTGAGCTTAGCATTCCTCTGGATCAACATTGCAGAGTAATAGGCTGAACAGGATGGACATGTGTCTTTTTTCAGTGTTACAAACTATGGTTTCTATGATATTGTCTATATAAACAATATAGCAAAGGTGTGCCTCCGATATGGCAGCCCCAAGGGAAGATTTTAAAAAGAAAAAGTAATAGTTACGACATTAAAAAGAAGACAAACATATTATTTTTTTTCTACAGAATTATATTTAATTAGCAAAAATAAAATGAAATACATGAGACATTGTCTTTAAAAATGGATATACAGTAATCCTCTGTCACGTCAAAGTTCATCTTAGCCTCACTTCCTACGGTTGGAGGTTATTTATTGCTGCCATTCATGGTAGGGGAGAGGCTTTTATCAGGATCATTGCTCTTTTTCACATTTTTCTAGGTTTGAGGACCTCAAGAACATTTACACACATACACTACTTAAAGGCATTGTGTTGCCAGAAAAACATGTTTGTTTTTTTTTAATTAAACATTTAGTGTGTGGGTGATTAAACATTGTTCAAATTTTTTTTATTTTTTTCACGAGTCAGGAAATATTATAAATTAATTCTAATTTATAATACTACCCATTTTTGGTCACTAGATGGAGCTATTCCCAAAATTGCAGCATTGCAACATTGGGTTAAAAGCCCTCGCTCTAGTGAGCTCTCAGCATCCCCCCCTCCTTTATCCTGGCTAGTGCCGGGATAAACGAGGGGTTTGAACGGTCTAACCTCCTACACTGTGTGTCGCCATTTTTTGAGCTAACACACAGTGTAGTAGGTTTACATACAGTAGTAAACACACACAAACACGAACATACATTGAAATCTCTTACCTGCTCCTGCCGCCGCGGCTCCCTCTGGCCCGTCCGCTCCGTTTGCTGCCGCTGGTCCAAGTGCACAAATCCGGAAGCCGCGACCGGAAGTAGTAATATTACTGTCCGGCCGCGACTTCCGGTCCACAGGAAAATGGCGCCGGACAGCGCCAATTTCGAATTGGACTGTGTGGGAGCGGCGCATGCGCAGTTCCCACACAGACGCCGTACACGGAAGTCAATGGGACGGGAGCCGTTCGCAGTCCCTATGGGACTGTGGCTGCCGTATTCCATGTCTGTATGTGTCGTTAATCGACACAGACAGAAATGGAACAAAAAATGGCAGCCCCCATAGGGAAGAAAAAGTGTAAAAATAAGAAAAAGTAAAACACAAACACACAAATGAATATAAACGTTTTTAATAAAGCACTAACATCTTTAACATATAAAAAAATAATTTGTGATGACACTGTTCCTTTAAGGCCTTCGCTTTTCTTATACACTTTACTCATAAGTTTTTCTATTTTACAGCTAAAGTTCCTTTCAGTAGGCTTCTTAAACTAAGGGGGTAGAGTTGCTAATTTTAAAATTTTTAAGCTTCGTTCACATCTGCGTCAGGGCTCCGTTCCGTCGGAGCTTTCCGTAGGAACGGAGCCCTGACTGACACAAACGGAAACCATAGGTTTCTGTTTCCATCACCAATGATTTCAATGGTGACGGATCCGGTGCCAATGGTTTCCGTTTGTCTCCATTGTGCAAGGGTTCCGTCGTTTTAACGTACTCAATAGCGTAGTCGATTGTTCACAATGGAGACAAACGGAAACACTCGGCACCGGATCCGTCATCATTGAAATCAATATTGAAGGAAACGGAAACCTATGGTTTCCGTTTGTGTCAGTCAGGGTCCCGTTCCGACGGAAAACTCAGACGGAATGGGACCCTGGCGCAGAAGGGAACAAAGCCTTAGTTGTTGTTTTTTTTCCTGGCATTGTTTTTATAAGTCTGATTAAGTCTTATCTATCTGTACAGGTTTTTCTAATGTTTCTCACATTTGCTTGAAATTAAATACCTGATGACAGTTTGATTAAGTTTCGAGCAGATGGCTCTTAACATTAATCACAGCATCAGTTACAGGCCAAGTTTAATAGCCTGTGTACCCTCTGCTGTCTCACTTTCTACCATAGAAGCTGTTACATTTTAATTTTTCATCTGATTGTTTAAGATTTCATTCTCATAAATATGGGAGTATCCATGTATCCCAGCATTCAGATAAGTCTCAGCCTGTACCACTATCAATCTGTAGCTTAGAATTCAGCTTATCTCAGTATCCATTCTCCCAAAAAGCAGAAAAAGATATTTAGCAAAAAAAGTATTAGAATTGTTATTACTTTGGGTACAATTTGTGTTAAGTTGATGGCTTTATGTTTGGAAAAAACAAAGAAGTCCAGTTGCATTCTCCATGCAATCTGGTGTAGAACTAGTACCAAAAATAAAATGAATGTTGACCTTTTAAAGCAAGAATTTTTTAGGATTAATTTCTTCATATATATCATTATAGCTGTTGGAGTTCCGTTTTTCTTAGACAAAGCTTGAAATTCTCTGTGCAAGGGATGATAAAATTACATCTGCCTGCAGCCACCACAAGGGGGAGCTTAGGAGTATACTTCATAAAGGTTTTTTTTTATTACTGAGTTCCTATCTATCTTTCTAACTATCTGTACTCACAAACAGACGTGAGTATATACTGTGTATGTATAGATAGATAGATAGATAGATAGATAGATAGATAGATAGATAGATAGATATACACAGTATATATGTATTTTGAGCTGTGGATTAAGCTCTAGTTGCTTTGCACCCTCCACTTTATTACACGAGTGCTGCTTCATGTAAATATTTTTGGTATCTACACACCGTATCCATTTTCTTGGAATTTGATGGTACCTTTTGTGACTGATTCTCCATTCTCCAGTCTGTCAATCAATAGAATTCAAATTGATTTGCTGTGTTCACATTTCTAATCTCTTTTATTTTATTTGAATAATCACTGTAACTTTCCATGGACTACTTATGTTATTTGTAGCCTAAGTATTTTTAACATCTATTCATTTGCTTTTTCATCACATTTTGTATTTCACTTACCGTAATTCACAAATTTGTCTATGCAGCAATAGACCTGGCCTAATATTTCACTGCAGATGATAAAGCAATTAATTTTTTGAACGCTCAATACAAATTTTTCCATGCCAAGTTTGGAATTACAAAAGCAGATTTTAAAATTTGTTCTTATTGCCATATTTACTGAAAGTCTTGGATCAGCTTATAGTGTTTATAGCCCTATCATTTATGATATTGCCAGGACTGCAGGTGGAATCATTTAACAGCAAGCATAGTACCTCAAATATTGATCTTTTTATTGCCAAAAAGCTCTACAGTCCAGTATAAAGCAGTACACTGCTGTAATAAAGATGTAAATACAGTAACCAAATGTGTGTATCTAGAAGTTTAGAATTTTCCTCATTATATTATTTCGTTTTTCCTAGTATATTAAAATTGACAAGATAACATGACAATATGAAAATTGTGGGTTATATTATATCCTGTCAAAAACAACAGAGTAAAAATTCTGCCATTAATAAAGAAAAAGAAGATGCTATTAAATGATTATGAACATTGCCTTCCTAGAGAGGAGCACAATAAAGATCATCCTGTACAAATGTACTGTTGAGCCACAGTAAAGATAAAGGATTGTATTTTACAAGGGAGCTATTGTTTTCTATAGCAGTTAGGTGTTAAAAATAGAATTCACCAATGCTACTCCGTGTTCTGAAAGGAGATGCTGCAGAAAGGGGAACAACGGCCTCCAATACTGATATATTATCAAGTGGTAGATGTAAAAAAAACTTTCCCTGAGACAATTATTTCCATGATATTATATTTAATGAAACAATAAAAGTAAAAGATACATCATTTTCTGTGTAACTATGTTTTATATTTCATCTATCCATGACTTTTTTTTTTCACATTACATTTCTATATTTCAGTTTCCACAATAAAAGGCAGAAATTTATGATATTTAAACATATCTAACCTTTCAAGTGACTTTTCAAAATAAGCTGTCATATGTGTGTACATGAGGAATAACACTGTTTCTAGCCATTATATGACTTATATCCTGATTTTTTTTTAACAGTTTCCCCCTCTGCATGGTCTCTCTCTTTTTCTCAGTTGTCTCTGAGCTAGTGGGTGCAACCTAACTGCTATCATGTCTTCACAACACTGCACACAGAGAAAAATGAACATTTTGCGCTCCAATTTTTTTGTAGCACACCCTCAGAAGCATCAGTCACATGGAGGACCTTATACAACAGTACTGAGCAGTGTAGCTTTGAATCCAGCATTAAGGTGAGATATAAGACTTACTAGAAGCTGCAGCAGTGTCTTGTGTGTGTTTCAATGCTTCTCTCTCATTCTGCTCTTGCTCTCTCCTCCCCTTTCTTTCTCCATAGACTTCTTTGGGCAGCTGTAACCTGATTCTTTAGTAAGCTGATAATCTGTCTTGGCTCTGAAGACACATTTTAGCAGTGAATTAAAGGAGTTGGCCAGGAAAAAAAATATTTTCCAAAAAGTGTCCCCCAGCCATGGTTTGCCTTCCCTAAAACCCCCTACATACTTTCTAACCAGTTTCTGTTTGATCTCAATCGTCACTACTGCTCTTTCTGTTTGTTTACATCCCTTGCTTCTGTTCCTGTCTGTTTCCTGTCTTGTAACCCACCATACCCATGATCCCTTGCTGCATCTGCGGAGACAGCTTACATCCCCATTCCTCCCTCCACAGCATCTCAGCTATTTGGATACTGCCACACCCCTCTATGTTCACAGGTCATTCCCTGCTCTAATTACAGTCATCCAGCTCCCTGCAGGGATGATGGGGGTTAAATTCAGGGATGATGGGGGTTATATACAGGGATTATGGGGGTTATATACAGGGATGATGATGTAATACACAGGGATGAAGGGGGGTTATACACAGGGATGATATAACTCCATCATACCTGTATGCAACTTATATGTAACCCCATCATCCCTCTTTATTACCTCATCATCCCTGTATATAACCCTCATCATCCTGTGTATTACCTCATCATCTGTGTATTACTTCATCATGACTGTATATAACCCCCATCATCCCTGTGTATTACCTCATCCTCCCTGTGTATAACCCCCATCATTCCTGTGTATTACCTCATCCTCCCTGTATATAACCCCCATCATCCGTGTATTACCTCATCATCCATGTATTACCTCATCATCCCTGTATATAACCCCCATCGTTCCTATGTATTACCCCATTATCCCTGTAAATAACCCCCATTATCCCTGTGCATTACTTCACCATCCCTGTATATAACCGCCATCATCCCTGTGTATTACCCCATTATATAACCCCCATTATATGTGTATTACCTCATTATCCCTGTATATAACACCCATCATCCTGTGTATTACCTCATCATCTGTGTATTACTTCATCATGACTGTATATAACCACATCATCCCTGTGTATTACCTCATCCTCCCTGTGTATAACCCCCATCATTCCTGTGTATTACCTCATCATCCCTGTATATAACCCCCATCATCCGTGTATTACCTCATCATCCATGTATTACTCATCATCCCTGTATATAACCCTCATCGTCCCTATGTATTACCCCATTATCCCTGTAAATAACCCCCATTATCCCTGTGCATTACTTCACCATCCCTGTATATAACCGCCATCATCCCTGTGTATTACCCCATTATATAACCCCCATTATATGTGTATTACCTCATCATCCCTGTATATAACACCCATAATCCTGTGTATTATACCCCATTATCCCTGTTCATTACCCCCAACATCCTATACAGGGGTGAAGGCGATTATACACAGCGATGATGGGGATTATATACAGTGTTGATGGGGTAATACACAGGGATGATGGGGGTTATACACAGGCACGATGAGAGTTATATTCAGGGATGATGGCCCCATCATTCCTGTATATAACCCCATCATCCCTGTATTTATATAACCCCTGTAATAACTGTATAGACCATGGAAGGGTGCCACCGCTGGGGGCCAGCTCTGCGAGGGGGCGCATGGGTGGGGGCCAAGGGCGATGAGAGTAGACGGGCAGGCAGTACGGGAACTCCAAGATAGGAGGAGGAGGGGGCGTGTACAAGTAGAGACGACGTTCCATGTCTCTGCTCAGCCAGCACTTCCTAAAGTGTAGAGACACGGCGCGTCATCAACTATGTTTACAGACGGCAGGACCAGAGGAGGCGGAGCTCTGAAGAGCTCATGGAACATCCGCCCAGCCCACTGCCTGTAAATGTAGTTGATGACGCGCCATGTCTTTCTCAGCCAGAGGTGCTGGCTGAGCAAAGACACGGAACGTCACAGGAAATTAAAAATGTACTCTCGGTGCGGTCACATGACCGCAGATCAGAACAGAGTAATGCTGCCACAGGTAAACAGACATTATATTAGAAATGTACTTATATATGTCCAATTAAGTTAAAATATAAATCAAAATGTATTCCTGGACATCCCCTTTAAGAATGATAAGCGCAGGAGTAGAGGGACCCATTGCATGGTAGATACCATCGGCACCCGACACAACCCATTGACTTTAATGGGTTCTGTCTAGTCTCCGACATGGTTTCTCTCATTTTGTCAGTCATAGTAGCGCAGTATGCTGTGCTATTTTATCTGGCTAAAACAACAGAATCTGTGATGGAGGCCCCTAGCGTAGCCTCCAACGCATATGTGAACAACTCCTTAGGTATGTAAAAAGCATGTTCTCTGTATTTGCCGACTATATCCATAGCCTGTAATGAACTGGACTTATGCCAAAAGAGTGAGAAAATAAAGAAGATGTGAGCAGCAATAATGTCCTATAAATAATAGTGTTACTGGATGCAAAGTCCGTCCTGGTAAATCAGTCCTTATCCACATGTAGTAGTCAAGAAACAAGTAGTTGAACGTCAGCATGACGTCACTTCCTTTCTATTCAGGCAAAGGAATAGAAAAACATAGGCATTTTGGCTTAGGCTTGCCTGCAGAAATAGAATATTATGGCATGCTGACATCCAACTACTTCTTTCATGCCAACAGAGTGTCCTTTTGGCAACTGTCTGATCATTATGAGTCACCATACTTTTTTTTTCTATACTTGAAATCTTAGTTAAATACACATTCCATACAAGGGCATCGTGCAAAAAAATATGTGTTTTTTTTTACTATGGAGTTAATGGCAGACGTATTCAGCTGTGTAGTATACAGTTGCATTTGTAAGAGGTAGCCTTAGACCATCATCATCAGCTTGAACCATTGACACAAGTCAGGATCGAAACTTGGATTCATGTGACTTACACTGAACCAGCTGCCTAACAGAAAGTGAAAATTATTGTCAGACCAGACAAAGTTTTTCCATTCTTCAAGTGTCAAGTTTTGATGAGACTATTTGTACTTTAGCCTTTAGTTTCGATTCTGAGCTGATAATAGTTTAACTCAATCTTCATGATTTCCCTGTAGCCCATCCACTGCTGTAACACATGGTTATTTTAGCTAAGCTGACTCCTAAAATACATAATACTACTACATTATAATGATCATGCGGGGGATCTTCACCCTGTGTGAGCGCCTCTGAGGCACTCAAACCACCTCGTCTGGTACCAACAATTCTTCCATGGTCAAAGTCACTCATATCACATTTATTCCCAATTCTAGTATTAACTGAACAACTGAACCTTTTCACTATGCCTCCATTATTTTTTAAATTGGTCTCCTGTCATAAATGCTTTCATTGAATGTTGACCTGTGTAGTACTTTCTGTTGGTGCCCATGTTCCCCATATGGTGTTTTGTCATACAGTGTACAAATAGCCTTACCAAACAGTGCAAGCATTAAAGGGAACCTGTCACCAGCATTTCACATATTAAACCAGCAATACTTGGTGTAAGTGGGTGAAAAATAATTCTAATGTAACCAATAATTATCTTCTAAGTAGGCCATGGACCTTTAGTATTCAATTATTTAGTGTTCCTGTGCCATATGCTAATGAGCATAAAAGTAATTTCTTTATTCCTCAAGCCTTTCCGAGTTAACCCCGCCTCCTTACTTTTGATTGACAGCTTCTTACCTCCCCCAGCACACACAAAATCCTGCACACAATGGGACACCATAGCGGTGCATGCGCAGTAACTAGATTTGAGGCACGGACGAAGCAGGGAAGGATGTCGGACCATACATGATGGGCGCATCTACGCTATTTCAGATGAGATTTGGGCTTTCAGGGTGGGCCAGTTTTCAGAGGTGGTCGGGCATAAGAAGAGGAATGAATGAGACGATAAAAGATGCAAAATGTTTGCATATCGTTATTCACTGTTGGAGGAGGAGTTTAGGAGAAGGAATAACGGCAATGAACTTTTGACAGCAGCGGCCAGTGAGGGGTGAGTAGAGTTCAATAGGTGAAATGCTGGTGACAGGTTCCCTTTAAACAGTGCCATGTGTTGGCCAAATATCACTTGCATACAGTTGCCTAAATAATCTTTTTATACAGTGCAGCTAGCTTCACCATACTCTGCAAAAATAATATATTGTATACTGCTAAGCAGCAGTGCCACACAATGTCTAAGAACATACCACCATACAGTGCTCAAATAATACCACCATACAGTAACAAATAATACCACCATACAGTGCTCAAATAATACCACCATACAGTGCTCAAATAATACCACCATACAGTGCTCAAATAATACCACCATACAGTGCTCAAATAATACCACCATACAGTGCTCAAATAATACCACCATACAGTGCTCAAATAATACCACAATACAGTGCTCAAATGATACCATTATACAGTAAAAGCTTCATATGTAATTGAATAACCATACTGTAAAGGATCTGCCAGACACAGCTTCTGTGTCGACGCCAGTGGGTAGACTGTCTACCCACGGGCGTCGACACAGAAGCTGTGTCTGGCAGATCCTTTACACATGCTATAAAATTCATACGATTTCTGCTGGCCACAAGTGCCCCTAAGGCGCCCCCTTCAGCAGAGGTAGTTGATTTTTAAGTAGGTAATTCAGAGCCAATGTTTCTCTTTGAGGCTATTCACATGGATGGTTAAATACATTCATATGTTAAAAACACAGCATGCACTACTTTCAATCATTTTTCAGATGGAAAACCCATTGAAATCACGGGAGAATGTTCAAAATATGGATGAATCTGTATATATATATATATATATATATATGTATATATATATATATATATATATATATATATATATATAATACTTATGTCATAAGTATTACAGTTATATTACAAAGGGGCTGTCTAATGTTATTCAATTTCCTCCCTAGAAGACAGCCAACTAAAGTACAAAAGATCTGCAATGCTGGTGCAATACTGCTGACATATTGATGCATATGATCCATAATACGGCCATATTGCGGATCCGTAATACGCACTTTACGCTCTTGTGTAACTTGTCTTATGCTGTGTTTTTTTATGGCTGTGCTGTACTAGAAGCATTCTTTATTCTACAGTTTATGTTTAATAACTGTAATATAAAAAGTTTACATGAAAAACATTTATGTTTAAAATAATTAGATCTAAAAACAGCTTTACATTCCCTACCACTAGGCTATTAAAATGATAGAATGCCATTTTTATATTGAATGCTAATGTCCTTGAAATTTTATCCTGGCACAATATTTAGACACATCTGAAATATAAAAATGCAATGTGAATGTGCCATAGAGAAACACTTAAAAGTTATGATTATTGCAGTGCTACAATTTACCTACATTTAAACATATCTTGGACTACGAAATTTTATTATGTGAGACAATTGTTTATCCCAGGGAGCCCTGTATAACAGCATTTTATTCCCAAGAAGCTCTGAATATTGCTATTGTAGAATCATGTAAATAGATTGCGCTGAGCTATTTATTTGCAATTTATCAGAATCTCAGCAGATGTACAAACTGAAATCCACATAGGAAAGTAATTTACAATGACTGGCGAAAGAACATGATCCTTAAATGCGTGTGTCATTTATGAAACATATATATATCATATTTCAGGTTAACATTTTGCCATATTTTGTCATGGAGTTCTAAGCGTAAATCTATTTCCACAAGGGTATAGCAAAATAAGTTATCCGCTACCTACTTTGCGGGGAAAAAAGTATTTGTGGGTCAGCAATACCATAACTTTTCTATACCGTTTTATATTTACACCATATATTGTCCACGGAAGTAGTGTGGGATATCATATATTTCTTCATTTATATAAACATTGTCAAATCAGGCTTCAAAAGCATCAATTTATTAGTAAGATTTTCTAAAAGTGAATGTATCATCTTAAATTTTGTTGGTGCCTAAGAACCACAATCAGAAATATACTTAATAGTGTTGTGGGCATGCTCTGTAACATATACAGAGGTCATTGTGCAGAGAGGGGGAGGAGCTGAGCTGAGCATTAAGTTAGCATAGTAACAGTAGGATTGTAAAAAGACCATCTAGTTCAACCTTTTATCCTGCAGTGTTGATCTAGAATCATTTTCTCCAAAGTGCGACTTTCCAGCTGTTGCTGAGCTACAACTTTCAGTATGCCCTGATAGCCAAATAACTAACTCCCAGCATGCTCTGTCAAGGCATGTTGAGAGTTGTAGTTTTGCAAAAGCTGGAGAACCACAGGTTGGAGACCACTGATCTAGAGGAAGGAAAATCAACCCCAGTGAGGCAGAAGGCATTTTCCTTATCTTAGGGAGAAAAAATTCATGTTACATGGCAGCAGATACTGGATCATAGACCCGGACCAGATATAGCTATAGGCACAGTAGACAAGTGCCTAAGGGTGGCCCTGGGGTAGGGATGTCCGCGGGAGGGAGAATTTACTTATGAATACACTGAGCACAGAACTATAGGAGCTGGAAGAGGAGGACACCCAGGGAGGGACAAGAGGAAGGTCATAGAGGATGCTAGATGGTATTTTCCTAATTTTTTTAAAGAATTCACTACATGGTCATGCTGCACAGCACAGATGCCCCCCCCCCCCCGACCCCTCCACAGGAGAGAGGGCCAGTTGTAGACATTCAATTATATTAAGTGTTCAGTTGTGGAGAATAAGAACAGCAGTCATGGAAGCTTATGTCATTTCTTTGGTGCCAGAAAAAAATGGGGCATGTCTTAGGTGCAACTATTTTACAAAAGTTAGCAAAATTCAGCAGCTGCCCCATCTAGGAAAGTGTGACAGTAGACTTTTCTTATAAATAGATGTATATAGCAAGACCTACATATGGAGAATAATGTGGAGACTCAGAGCAAAGTGGGACATTTGTAAGCAGCCTGCAGTCTGGTCGAGGCATTGCAGCAGTGCATGGTGTAAATGGGACCATAGCTTAGATAAGTACATTACAGAATAACGCCTTATTCACATAAGCGTATCCGATTTGTGTCCGCACATAAAGGACCGTTTTTCTTCCATTTGAATGTCCGTCTTGCATCCGTGTGGTTTTCGTGTGTCATCCATTCTTCTTGTCCATTTTCCACCTTTGACAGCTCTTCCTGATTTCACTTTTCTTTTTTCTCTGCATTTGTTAGCAACTGATCCGTAAAATGTGTAGCCCGTGTGCTGTCTGTTTGTTCATGCACCCAAAGGCTTTAATGGGCGAGTTTGGTTCCACAAAAACGGACCGAAATAGAACATGCTGTGAGTTTCTCACAACGGACACATGCTCAGTGAAATATGTGAATAGTTCTATTTAATTGTATGGGTCAGTGTCCTGTCCGTTGTTAAAAGGAACAGCACACGGACAAGACATATGTTCAAGTAAATAAGGCCTTAGGAATTTATACTTTATTTTTTAAGAACAGGCAAACTTTTTAAAGCCCTACATAACTAAGGCCTCGTTCACACAGTGTTTTTTTTTTGGTGTTTGATAAAAGTGCCGCTGACACCAAATGCTACAAAATGACACAAACCAAGAAATTATTTAGTAGATTTATTACTGTGTCCGGGTCTAGAAAGTGACACAAATTGCTGCAGTTTGGTGTTTGTTCTGTGAATATACAATGCTATATAATACACTACGGGGGAATTTAACAAGGTTTCTATGCCAGTTTTTTAGCGTAGTAATGGGGCAAATGGCTCAAAAGTCGCAAATATTTAGACTTTTGGGTAGTTTTTACCGCTCTCGACACCTTGTATAAAAAGTGGGTGGAGAGTAGCTAAATTGGGCATAGCCACTTGCGGCCGACACGTTTACTATAATTTATGACAGAAACTGGCATAAAGTAAAGTGGAAAGCTCCGCGTTTCCCTTTTAATAAATTTGTCACATCTTACTTCAGTTTGTTTCTTATAAAAATTGTCTCAGTGTTAATAAATCTCCCCCTATATGCACAAATAGACAAGTCTCTCACAGAAAACACATAGAAAACCACAAAGTAGAGGATACACCTAGTCAAGGGCGTCCCTAGAATTCAGAGGACCCCATAGCAAAATGAGATGTGACTGATCTACCTAGTAACTGGAAACTGAAACAGCAGCAGGGCTAGCAATAATTACGGTTATGGATAATAGCGCCATATATCAGAGAACCCACACAGTAGTGCTAGATAACAGAAAGCCAACAACTTGTTATTCTCCACGAAAAGGAACAATGTTCTTGCACCTGCGTGGGCCGCCTCAGCCTTTGGGTCCCATAACAGCTGCTACTGCTTTAGTTACGCTCATGCACCTAGTGAAATACGTTATGATATAACTAAATATGAAGTGGTAGTCATCTGCTCAACAGAACAGGCACAACAATGACAGATCGCATATCGAATTTTTATGCATATATTAGCTGGGTCCAAAGTATCTGAAGGAATCCGGAGGAATGAACCCAGACAAAGTATAGTCTAACCCAGGGGTGGGCAAACTTTTTGACTCGCGGGCCACAATGGGTTCTAAAATTTGACAGAGGGGCCGGGCCAGGAGCATTTGGAGGGAGTGTTTGGGCCGGATATACTAAAGCATTAAATGTAGTGTGTGCAAACCTCATAGCACAGTAAGAACGCTACAACCCAATTTATTAACTGTCTTTCAAATGTGAAAAATAGCCCTTATCAGTTAATAAATTTGTCTCAAGGAATATGCAAGATATGGCATTTACATACTATTTCGCAGATACTGGGAGGAGGAAATGTAAATAGATTAAAATAACATACGCACTGTGATTTATCAAGAAAAAAGTTCTGTTGACTCTGTAAATTAGCTGCCAACCTCTGAGCAGTAGCCGCCCGTTCTTGTGTTGACTGCTTGCTAGCATAGTTTGCATGCTTCGTGGCAAAGTGACGGCTGATATTGTACTCTTTGAAAACCGAAGGGCTTAATGGTGACGTGAAACGAAGTGAAAATTAAAGTGAAATAAAGAGAAATACGCGCCACATTAACAACGGTCAATGTGTTTTGAGTGCGCCATCTATTGGGAAAACGTGGGCATTGCAGGGAAAGGGGAAAAAAAAGGAGGTTTTTACTATAATTTGGACAAGTTCGGCGGGCCGGATTAAAAAGCCTAACGGGCCGTATGTGGCCCGCGGGCCGTAGTTTGCCCATGTCTGGTCTAACCCCATTGTAAATAAAAGTCTGTATGTGATCATCAAAGGTCATGGGTTACAACAGCAATACAACAATTATAAGAAATATTTCATTGGCATTCCAAATTTAAACAAAAAAAAACAAAACATAAAAACAAGAGTGGGAAAAAAGTGATCATGTGAAACTTGAATAGTTAAATGAGTAAATAAATAACCAATATGATATTAATGAATTATTTGGATAATATATCCGAAAGTGGGGTTGACCTTCTGCTTGATTTCTAGTTAAAAATAAAATAAAAACAAAAAAGACATCTATTTGATGTAGACGCAAAAACGGTAGAAACTTTTTTATGAAGACTATTTGCAATGTTGCTTCGTTTTTTTATTATTTATGCATTGGAGTAATAAAAAAAATAAAAATGGGTGGTCAGACTTAAGTCATGTTAGCGTCCTGCTTCCGTGTAGACACCATATTTTGTACTTTCGCATTGTTCAACTATGGAAACCTCCTGACATGAGCTTCGACTTGAGGTGACATCCAGGTGACCTCTGGCCCTACCGTAGCTCAAACAATAATTAAAATAATTTTTGTTCAAGTGACAACAAAATATAATATATTAGCTTCCTCCATACCTATACCTCTCCACACAATGCATATGAATAACAATAATTTTCTTACATTGGATTTGGAAATTTGTTAAGTGCAAGTGTGTCATATGAAATTTCTTATGGATGAAAGACACATATGTGTGACCTTAGAGTTTCTGCAAATTGACCAAGTCCTACTTGGCTATTTTACCAATTCCAGGCACAATGTTCTTTAATTCTCAAAAGCTGTAATTTTGGTGATTGACTTTATTCATGAAAATAAACTATTACAATGTAGAGAAATATGGTCAAATGAAATATAAATAGGATAACTCAAATTCTCTGCTTGGACAATTCAATTTTCCTACTGAAATCAGATACTTGCCAATCACGTCTTGCCCCTGTCTCTAAAAAAATCATAATGAATCAAAAGCCTTGTTGTATGGATTTTAAAGGATTGTCTCTAAACTTTCAATAAACTATCAGATCTCCAAGGTTACATGGAACATCTTGCAGAAAAACAACAACAGCAGCATTAGGTAAACTGAATCTCTTGTAATAAAACAAATATTTCACAGTTCATTAAATCTGAGCTATTGAAAAGAACTAGCTGTTCTCAGGTGCGTGACCTGAAAAATAGATATCTGTTGCCTTCACCACAAGGGATTAGAGATGTTTTGAGTGATACAGATGCTTCTAGGCAGGGTATCTGTTAACCAATATTTTTCATCCCAGGACTAGAGATCATGTTTTCAAGCTGCCTGATCAAAGCAGTTAGAATTCTAATACATTTATTTATAAGCCTTTTATCCTTAAAGAGATAAATAAAAAATAAGTAACTCAAGGTTTATATAAAATTCTTGATATATGATGAATTTCACCAAATTTTAATTTTTATCGTAATAAAACAGATTAATTATATCATCAAATCTAAAATGTTGAACATGGAAATTTTACTGTATATGTTTCTGATGTATTGTAATATTACCCCTAACACTCGAAAGAGCATTATAAAAATTCTATATGAACACTGGAGTTGTTCTCTTTCCTTTTTAAAAATAATTTGCCTTTTTTTCTTAGTTATAATATATCCCTCCAAGACCAGTATTTTATCAAAAGTAACCGGAGGATATGGCGGCCGTTACAGCTTATCTAGGCTTGTTGAAGACGAACGTAATACGGACCATTTTTAAATGGCAGATATTTTTTGTATTTTTTGAAAAAAAAATTAAATGCTCTGCAATGTAGGAACTAGTGCAGCCTTGTATGTTCCTCTATTTACAAATAAATCATGTGAAAAATAGAGCTACCCCATTGATATTTGATCTTCATTAAACAGTATATATAGGTAAAGGTGATGTAAATTATTCAAGAAACACTACAAATTGACTTGGCAATAATTTATTAAAAGAAGATTTTCAAAGATATGTCATTTCGTTCTGTAAAAAAAGTAAGTACACATTGAAGTTGCATTTGCGTGGGTTGTTGATGTACTGCACAGTTTGTGATGCAATTTTTCACCTGTATTTCACCTGCAGAAACTGCAAGGCCAAAATCTCTTCGCAAATACATGGCAGTTTGCGATACAACGTTTAAATGTTTTCCTCGTGGATAGAAAATGTATAAAAAGAGTATCCTGGAGGAAGTTGTATGATTTACACCTCAAACATTTGGGACATATGCACAATGGCACGTAGCCTGTACCGCACCGCCGTGCACTTCCGTACAGTTTCCTACGGACTCTATGTGTAGTAATGCTTCTAGTGGCTAATAGAGTACTTCTGTACATACAGAGTTTGATGGAACATGCCACAATTACAATGTACAGTAATATATGGTGAAGTCGTACAAAATGGAGCATAATACGGCCAAGTACATGAGCACTTAGGCTATGTTCACACGGAGTATTTTGCCAAGTTTTTTGACGCGGAAACCGCGTCGCAAAACTCGGCAAAAACGGCCCGAGAACGCCTCCCATTGATTTCAATGGGAGGCGTCGGCGTCTTTTTCCCGCGAGCAGTAAAACTGCCTCGCGGGAAAAAGAAGCGACATGCCCTATCTTCGGGCGCTTCTGCCTCTGACCTCCCATTGACTTCAATGGGAGGCAGAGAAAGCGTATTTCGCGCTGTTTTATGCCCGCGGCGCTCAATGGCCGGGGGCGAAAAACGGCGCGAAAATCGGCGTGCAGGGAGAGGAAAATCTGCCTCAAAGTTCCAAACGGAATTTTGAGGCAGATATTCCTCCCCCAAAATACTCCGTGTGAACATAGCCTTAACTTTGGTTTGCTTTTTGTAGCTGAAATGTCTGGTATCACCATGTTTAGTTCCAAAGAGCTTTCTGATGCACTCAGAGAGGCAGCTTTATTCTAGTAGAAGTTTTTTTCATTGTTTCATATAGTAAGATAAATAATTACAATGTAAAAATGCTACATGTGTGAAATAAAGACGTAAAATAAAACACGTTCAATGACAAGAAAAGTGTATAGTGAAATAACACGGTAGACAAAAGGGATAGGAACATCATATTGAAATTAGGCAGACTACTCACTGGACTACTCCCATGTTTTTTAAAATACATTCCATGGCAATCTGTCACTGATGGAAAAAACATATTAGAATTAAACAATATAATCGTATGTGAGGTTCGCATAATATAATTCACTGATATAAATAAAACAACGTAAACGTATGGCAATTGAAAGAACTCAGATGAACACAAATGGTCATAAGTAAATTCAATAGGGGAAAGATAGCACTACTGTCATTCTTACATGTAGCATTTTTAAACCCCTTAACGACCACCCTTCATCTTTTGGTGTGGCTGTAGAAGAGGCTGATGAGAGCTCCTGTAAATTACAGCTCCTGTAACTTACAGCTCCTGAACTTAGAGCAGCGTGCTGAATACAGCTGGGATTGGGAAAACATTGCGATCCCAGCTGTTTAAATTTTTGATCGCCGCTGTCCAGGTCCGTGGCATGATCAAAGGGGACTTCCCTCTTCGATTCCGTCACTGGCAACCCAGTGATGCGATCGAAGACCAGGGAATCCATCTGTAGTCATCCCTGCAAAGGACTCCAGGGCTGACTGCTCAGTATGCCTGCTGTTAGGGCACACTATGTGCTGCCCTAACAGCAACCTGTGTGAAAGTGACACAGAAGATTATGTATTAGGACACAGGGGTATGCTAATACATTATAAGTAAAAAATAAAGTTATAAATAACGTTATCCCTTAACCGCTTCCCGACCCATGATGAAAATTAATGTCAAGGAGCGGGTGGAGTGATGTTTTGAGCGGGCTCACGCAGTTGTCAGCTGTATATCACAGATGACACACTGCTCTAACGGCCACTGATAGCAACACCGCAGAAGAAATGCCTCCCGATCTGACCCCCTTAGATTTTTATCTTTGGGGTCATCTGAAGGCAATTGTCTATGCTGTGAAGATACGAGATGTGCAGCAACTGAAACTACGGATACTGGAAGCTTGTGCTAGCATTTCTTCTGCGGTGTTGCTATCAGTGTGTGAAGAGTGAGAGAAGAGGGTTGCATTGACAATCCAACACAATGGGCAGCACATTGAACACATTTTATAAGTGGTCAGAAACTTGTAAATAACTCATGAAAGAATAAAGTAACGTTAAAACCAAGCACACCATTGTTTTTCTTGTGAAATTCTCGATAAGTTTGATGTGTCACATGACCCTCTTCCCATTGAAAAAACTAAAGTTGGATACAAAATGGCCGACTTCAAAATGGCCACCATGGTCAACACCCAGCTTGAAAAGTTTCCCCCCTCCCATATACTAATGTGCCACAAACAGGAAGTTAATATCACCAACCATTCCCATTTTATTTAGGTGTATCCATATAAATGGCCCACCCTGGTAGAATGTAAATTAATAAGCTCTAATATGCCCTATTATCTAAAGGATACCATGTCAATGATGAATAAGTGATGAATAAGTCAGATGGTCGTAAAAGCAGTCCCCCTTGCGTTACAGATAGACTCAGAGTTTTAGCGGGTCTGAGATGGGGAGAAAATGCAGATTATTATGTTATCTATGTCATTAATATTTAAATACAATACAGTAATATTCCATCATAGTACAATACATAGACGTCGGCGTTGCAGATGTGCAAACAGTATAAATATCAACAGCATATTCTGGTAGATGGACTTAGAGGAAACTGCTAATCTCGTACTCCCTATTTAGCCCCCTAGGTTCCAGGGTCTGGAGTTTGTGTATCCAGTACGCTTGCCTGCATTTGAGTTGTTTTATTCTATCTCCCCCTCTACTAGGTGCTGGAACATGTTCGATCACTTGGAACATTAACTGTGAGATGTTGTGTTTATGTTTGGCAAAGTGTGCGGGAATGGGTAGTAATGTTTTACCGCAGCGTATATTGGACTTATGTTGGCCAATCCTCTCTTTGATCCATTGGGTGGTTTCCCCTACATATGCCAGACCACAGGGACATTTGATCATATAGATCACGTAATTGGTGTTGCAATTGAAGTGGTCTCATATCGGCATGTTTTGGCCGGATAGAGGGTGATGGATTTTATCTATGGTGCTATTATAATCAGGGACACAGTGTATGGTGCTATTATAATCAGGGACACAGTGTATTGTGCTATTACAATCAGGGACACAGTGTATGGTGCTATTATAATTAGAGGTGCAGTGTATGGAACTATTATATTTAGGGGTACAGTGTGTGGCACCATAAGAATTTTATCTTCGTATATAGGTACAGAAATGTTTGAATAGTGGGTAGCTGAAGACATCTGAGTGGCAAACTGTGGAAATGTGCCATGGTCAGGAGAAGTCGTCATAGAGGTCTGGACAGGATGGAGAAGAAAAGAGAAAAGTATATGCAACTTTTTGATCATTTTAAATTTATTTTTTTTTTTTGGGAGAGCTAAGTTGATCAAAAAACAGCAATTTATGTGTTTTATCATTGTTTATTTTTACGGCGATCACCGAGTGGATTAAACAATGCTATGTTGTGGTAGTTCGGACTTTTACGGACGCGGCGATACCAGTTATGTTACCTTTTATTTTTTTAACATTGCTTTAGGGGAAAAATGGGAAAAGGTTTTTTTTTTAAACTTGTAATACTTTTTTTTTTAAACATAAAAAAACTTTATTTAACTGTTTTTTACTTTTTTTATTAGTACCTTTAGTAGACTTGAACCCGCGATCATTGGATCGCTTGCATGACATACTGCAATACTAATGTATTGCAGTCATCGTGATACGGACATTCTCCTTTGAAGCCCTGCCAGTGGCCCCAGGCTGCCATAACAGCCATTGTAAACGTCTGATCGCACCGTGGGGGGGCGCGATGGCATGTTTGAGGGGGCGCCCCACAGATTCTAACAGTTTAAATGCCGTGGTTACGATTAACCGCAGCATTTAAAGTGTTAAATGGGCGGAATCAAAGTTAATTTTGATTCCGCCCACTGGAGTGAGGTGTCGGCTGTAAAAAAACAGCCGTCACCCGCCGAGTATGGAGCGCGTTCAGCCCGTGAGCCCGCTCCATACTTCCCCTTGGCGACAACGCAGTAATAGTACGTCGTTTGTTGCCAGGAACATCAAAGAGAGAATCCCTGTGCCCTGCCCTGACACCTCAGGCACTGCACTAGGCATAACACAGTGTATCCGTTAAGCCGTAGTGATTCTTTAAGCACCTTTTTACAGCAAATATATATATATTTATAAAGATAAATTGTGTACAAAAAGTTGAACAACTTTTTATATATACTGCATTACCTATCTTTCACTGGTCCTTAATTTGAAAAACTGGTCCTGCTAATTGTCATTGGAAACAGTCAACAATAGACCTTGTTTTCGGTCACATACCAAAAGACATAAAATTCCAAGGAAGTGTGGATTTATTATCCATGAGATTACACCCAAGGCCTCTTATGGCCTGTACCTAGGGAGATAAACACAATCAGATGGGTTACCGTGGCAATTGTGAACACCACCAAGACGTTTCAGTGGTTGTCAAGGCATGTTTCAGTGGTTGTCAAGGCATTGATCACATCAGATGGGTTACTATGGCAATTGTAAAAATCATAATGTTGCTAAGGCCCCATGCACACGAATGTAAAACCAACTTCTATTGGCCATGGGTACTTCCCCGTATGCTTACGGGAAGGTACCCGGGCTGTTGAAAAATATAGAACATGTCCTATTTTAGGCCATAATTATGGCACGGGCAGGCCCATAGAAGTCTATGGGGCTCCCGTAATTACGGGTGACTACATGTGTGCACCCGTAATTACGGGAGCATTGCTACATGACGTCAGTGGATAGTCACTGTCCAGGGTGCTGAAAGAGTTAAACGATTGGCAGTAACTCTTTCAGCACCCTGGACAGTCACTACCGATCACAATATAGATCAACGTGTAAAAAAAATAGAAGTTCATACTTACCCAGAACTCCCTGCTTTTTCCTCCAGTCCGGCCTCCCGGGATGACGTTTCAGCCCATGTGACCGCTGCAGCCAATCACAGGCCAATCACAGGCTGCAGCGGTCACATGGACTTTCGCGTCATCCAGGGAGGTCGGGCTGGATGTCGAAAGAGGGACGCGTCACCAAGACAACGGCCGGGTAAGTATGAATTTCTTTTACTTTTACTATGGAAATGGCTGCCCCTTCTCTTTATTCTGCACTGATAGAGCGAAGGGGCTGCCGATTAGTGCAGTGCAATTTTGCAGCGAAAACGTGCCCGTAAATACGGTTGGAATACTGGTGACACCGGACCCGTATTTATGGGCACGGGTCCGTAAATACTGGTACAATACGGGTCGAATATGTGTGACCAACGACCCGTATTTATGCCAGTATTTACAGGAGGAAAAAAATAAGTTTGTGTGCATGAGACCTAATACTGCGATTATAGTTAATAGAATAACTGTGAAATTCAAATGGTTGTCATGACAAAGTAGTTACCATGTGAACATAAAAACAAAAAGCACGGCGCCACATAGTGCAGATCAATTAGGTTTAGGTGAAATGTCAGAAGTGAATTGTGCTCACCCAGGTAGTGCTTGGAAAAGGTAACCAGAGAATCCACAAATGCTGCTGCCGAGATCCACACTGGTAAACCAAACGGTCACCGCTTGTTAGGATATAGGAGAGTAATTGAAAAAGGGAGGATCCTGCAAGGTGCTGCTGCGTGGCTGCTTGTGAAGTATTGACAGTGGTAAACGAAATAATAAATATATGATTATTATAAAACAATGATGGCTACGCGTTTCAACGCTGTACCAGCGTCTTCCTCAGGCCGTTAAACTTGAAACGCGTAGCCATCATTTTTTTATAATAAACATAGATTTATTATTTCGTTTACCACTGTCAATACTTCACAAGCAGCTACGCAACAGCGCCTTGCAGGATCCTCCCTTTTTCAATTACTCTCCTATATCCTAAAGTAGTTACCATGGAGACTTTAAAGGAAATGTGTCGCTAGAAATGTATATATTTTTTTTTAGTTAAACAATTATTATTTAAGTGATTACACGTTGTTTTTGTTTTTTTAATTTTTTCACAAGTCAGGAAATATTATAAATTAGATTCTAATTTATAAAATTTCCATGTGCTGGGCACTAGAGTGAGCAATTCCCAAAATTGCAGCATGGTCAATGTGGTAAAGTAACCTCATTGATTTATATTGCAAATTTTGGGTGGACACACTCTCTCTAGTGTCCTCACACAATCCCCCCTCCCTTCTTCTGGCTAGTGCCAGGAGAAGGAGGGGGTTGAATCTTCAAACCTCCTGCTGCCATTTTCTGAGCGACTGCACAGTGTAAGAGGATTAGATACAGTGCTAAGCAGACAGTATAACACGAACATACATGAACATAATACACACATCACATACACGAACATAAATTACCTTCTCCTGCCGCCGCTGCCTCCGCTCCTATTCCTTGCACCTTCGCTTCCTTGAACATATGGCCGGAAGCAGCGGTCGGAAAGTCGTCATCTTACTGTCCGGCAGCGGCTTCCGGTCCACATGAAAATGGCGCCGGATTTCGCTCAGCGAACGAGATTCGTTTTGGTCTGTGTGGGAGCGGCGCATGCGCTGTTCTCACACAGACGGCGTACGCTTCAGAGAATGGAACAGCTCCCGTTCACATTCTCTATAGGGTTGTATGTTCCGTATTCCATCTCTGTATGTGTCGTTAATTAAAAAAATGGCAGCCCCCATAAAGAAGTAAAAGTAAGAACAAAGTAAAAAGTAGAACATGAGAACACAAATAAATAAAATTTATGTTAATATCATATTAAAAGCAATATGATAAAAAAAACATTACACCTTCCCTTTAATCCTATTATTGAGAACATGAAAGTGTTGATGTCATAGAAGTTACCATGACAATTGTGAAATTCTATTTGTTGTCAATGCAGCAATGTTGTCAGTAGGGTTACTGTGACAACTGTTAACATAATAATATTTTCTATATCATAGTAGTTTCAATGACAATTTCAAGACAAGGATTACATCATATTAGTCTCCCTGTTATTAACCGCAATGACATCATAAGTGTTAACTGTGAACAGCATAATAACAGCAATGATATCATAAGTTTTAAACTATAACATTGCAATGGTTGTGAAGGCAACTATGAAATAGCAATGGTGACAACACAGTGGATGTCAAGGATTATTGGTTACCATAGCAACAGCGAGATCTTAAAAGTTTTCATATCAATGGTGACTTCGCAGTTGTTGCTAAGACAATGGTGACATTATATGGTATACATGGTGGGAACCTTGTGGTTGCCATAACAACTGTAACATTCTAATGTCTTTCAAAATACCAATGACATCGTAAGGGTTATCATCCGAAGGTGATTATTAGAACTGATGCAAGTGATTTGATAATACGCAACCTGTAAACCATGAGATTCTTATGGTTGTCAAGGCAGTGATGTCATCAAAACAATCACTTTGGCAAGTCTGAAATTCTTAATGGTTTTCATGTGAGTTATGACATCATAATAGTTACCTCAAAATCATAAAGGCTTCTATAGCGATGGTGACATCATAGTGGGTTTCCAAGACATCTCACAATGGTTATGATGACAACAGCGATCTGTTCACATACAACTGTGACCTCATAAGGGTTACTGTGTCATCGGTAATTGTCAATGGAGGATCCCATGTTACCTATATAGAGGTGTTACCTTTCATTGTAATCCTGCCTGCGGTGATGATAATGAGATGACTGCTGAGAAGTGATCTCTGCAGAACAGGAAGGGGCAGTCTATTTTGAATGGTGGATCCTGTGTTAGCCATATAAAGGTGTTACCTTTCATTGTAATCCTGCCTGTGGTGATGATAATAAGATGACTGCTGAGAAGTGATCTCTACAGAACAGGAAGGGGCAGTCTATTTTGAATGGTGGATCCTGTGTTACCTCTATAGAGGTGTTACCTGCCATTGTAATCCTGCCTGCGGTGATGATAATGAGATGACTGCTGAGAAGTGATCTCTGCAGAACAGGAAGGGGCAGTCTATTTTGAATGGTGGATCCTGTGTTACCCATATAGAGGTGTTACCTTTCATTGTAATCCTGCCTGCAGTGATAATAATGACATGACTGCTGAGAAGTGATCTCTACAGAACAGGAAGGGTCAGTCTATTATGAATGGTGGATCCTGTGTTACCTATATATAGGTGTTACCTTTCATTGTAATCCTGCCTGTGATAATGAGATGACTGCTGAGAAGTGATATCTACAGAACAGGCAGTGTCAGTCTATTATGAGGCTCAGTGGTCAGAGGGAAAACTGCAAGATTGTAGGATTCTTTTTTTTATATAGATAATGACATAGAAAATAAAATAAAAAAATCACCAGAAATATTTAAAAAAATATGTTTAACATAAACTCTATTTAAACAATACGTCATTTTCTAATGATACATTCTCTTTAAAGGCTATGTACACCTTTGAGGTTTTTTTTGTTTTTTTTTTAATAAACAGATCGGTCAGTGTGTTTTGTGTAACGTCTTAATTACTTTTTTATTAAACAATAGTTTTACTTTTGGAGATACAGCTGCTCTGTATTCTCTCTATACAGAGCAGCTGTAACGTTCGCTATTCACTGAATTCGTCAGTCCTGCGGACCTGACGGGTTCAGTGTCAGTGGGTCCTGCATGTCCACCTGTAATCGATGATATCTTAGTTATGACCTTAGATGTGATAGTTTACAGGTGGATCCTGCATGACAGAGACACTCAGGACCCGCTCTCACTGAACCCGTCAGGTCCGCGACCTGACGGGAACAGAATTTAGTGCTAGATACAGCTGCTCTGCATAGAGAATACAGATGCTGCATTTAAAAAAAGTAAAACTAACTTTTTAAATAGACTAATTAAGAAGTTACACTAAACACACTGACTGATCTATTTTATTATTTATTTTTTTAAAAGCCCTTAAAGATGTCTATAGCCTTTAAGAGGATTTTGTTGAACACATTGACACTAATGATTTGACTATGATTTGACTTGCAGCAGTATAGAGAAATGTTTGCCTATTGGAAAAGGAGCTTGACCAGAGATAACTGTCTGTGTCTTTTACTTGATGATAGGAAAAAAGTAATATACGTAGTATGTTTCACATAGAAACCTTAACGCTTGTTTGAATAATTATTGCAAGGAGGAAATTTTGGGATTTTCAGTAGGACATTCAGCCATTTCATTATTTATAGTTAAGGGGATAGTGCATATAATCACAGTCCTATGTAAGGCTCTGTTCACACACTTTGCAATGTACGTTCGGTGTATAAGCCAGAAAAATAAAAACATATGCAACTGTATGCCATATATTCAATCCATAGAAGTCTATAGATATGTTTAAAGGGGTTTTCCGACATCATTTTTTTAATTTAATAAACATTTATATCTGTTACTTCTGTTCAACCTATGTTCTGCCACCTGTTTTTATGGCTCAATTTCTTCATTCTACTCTCCCTGAGGATATTTTCCAGTTTGTTTACATCGCATTTTGCTGTGACCGGCCGTTTCCTGTTGTGAATAAAGACTACAAATCCCATGGATCAAAGCGCCTGTTTCCTCCCCACTGAAGATCCTGTGTCTCCCCTGTGTTCAGCGCCGCAGCATACAACAGCGCTGAACACAGGGAGAGCATGCCAGAGTGTCTACTCGGTCTGCCACTGTGTCGCTCTGCCCCTTTGTCTACCTACTCTGCCCCCGAGTCTCTCCCTGTGTTCAGCGCCGAAGCATACAACAGCGCTGAACACAGGGAGAGCATGCCACAGTGTCTACTCGCTCTGCCCCTTTGTCTACCTGCTCTGCCCCTTTGTCTACCTGCTCTGCCCCCGAGTCTCTCCCTGTGTTCAGCACCGCAGCATTCAACGGCGCTGAACACGGGGAGAGAATGCAAATGTGTCACTTTTCTCAGTCACTGTGCCTCTCCGCTTTGCCCCTGTCTCTCCATGTTCAGCGCCGCAGCATACAACGGCGCTGAACACAGGGAGAGCATGTCAGAGTGTCTCCCCGCTCTGCCACTGTGACGCTCTGCCCCTTTGCCTCCCTGCTCTGCCCTAGAGTCTCTCCCTGTCTTCAGCGCCGCAGCATACAACGGCACTGAACACAGGGACAGCGTGCCGAGTGCCGGAGTTTGCTGAACCCTGGGATAGTGCATCCGTGTTGGACACTAAGTGTGTATCAACCACGCATGCTCTGAATAGGAGTAAGAGAACATTAACATTAACACAGTGTATAGTTACGTCATTTATGACGTGACCGTACACACAGACTGCCGGAAAACGGAAGTTCGAGCTCATGGACGGGGCTGAGGCGGAAGTTAGGATTTCAGATTAGCGAGGCATCACGTGATGGAAGATGAGATACGCCGCTAGGAACATCTTTTCAAACGCAAGTACATTGCAAAAAGCTTAGGTTTGACATATTTAGTTTAACAGGATTGGATTAATTGGTTCCGGAAAACCCCTTTAACACGCTCTATAAATATATTTGACCAGAAACAGCACCACTTATGTCTATGGGCTATGTTAGGTATTGCAGCTCAGCACCATTCACTTCACTGAGTTGAGCTGCAATACCAGACAAAGTCAATGGACAAGAGTGGTGTTGTTTTTGAAAAAACAGCAGACCCTTATTTATTTTTTTTAATCATCGACAACCCCTTTGACTTGCGGTATTATTTACATACCAGATAGACAAATAATGGTTTATCTGAGCCAAGCTTCGATTAATATAGAACCCTATTCTGAACTAAGTTTGGGTCAAGCAGCATATCAAATTCAAAGGAATTTGGGTGTTATGTCCATAATGTAGATAATGCCCTAATATATGATTTCATGCATTGTGCTAGATGACAAACTAAGCTCTGGTACATCTGACAAGCTCAGCTTTTTTCAAATGTACGCGTTTGGCTTCTTTTCTTCTCATTTGGCAATACTGAAACTCAACCCAATTGTCCTGATCCATTTCACATATTATCTTACGAGTGTGAAAAACCTGTCTTACCCCATCAGCTCGCTAACAAAACAACTCACCGAACATCTTCAGCCTAATCTTTCATTCTTCAAATCATTAAATGTTAAATAACATATTCACACACAACATGATGCCTTGTTACACTCTCACGACTCTAAATATTTAATATGTTCCTTATCAAGATGATATTTTCTAAACATTTCTGGAAAAGCATTTAAATCTAACATAATGCTCAATAGTACCCTTCAGACAATCCAAAAGATCACAGAATATCTGCCCGAAGAAGTTGATTCTTTCAAATGTTATCTATGAGAACAGCTGTGAGGAGGCTGAAATGTTTAGAATATTACAATATTAGCTGGGAAGGAACAGAACTGAATCTGAATGTGCCTGCAAGGCTTGTATTGTGCATTAACAATGCAGAACTTCAATAGATATACTCGTGTAAAGGTACAACAGGAAAACCTATTGGGTGAGTCTGATAGATAGGTAAAAAGAACACAATTTCAAGCTTTAAAACTGCAGTCTACATGTTTTTTAAACAATGAGAACGTATGGAAATTTCTGGAAGGCAGCTCTGGGATTTTCTGCAGTAAAGTCCCATGGCTTACTCTCTAAATTATTGTTATTTTCAAATCCATGCATCCATTTAAAGTGTAGCTCCGGTTGTACTTCCGGACTGACATCAGGTGTGGAGAGAGACACTTCTGCATGCTGGGCGGTACAGTTGCCATGGCAACTGTACAACACCTGGGGAGTATTGTGTGCGAATACAATTCTAATTAATTGGACACGTGCAAGATACTCTCTGGGCATCCTACAGTTGCCTTGGCAACTGTACTGTCCAGCATGCAGGAGCATCTCTTCGTGTCTAATGTCAGTTCCGGACAGAGAGTACAACTGGAGCTACACGTTAATATATTGTATATTTATTAGATATGTTGTGGTAATGTAGCCCTCTAACCATGCAACATAGAGTTTGGGGATCCCAACTACAGGAAAAAGTCCCATGCCACAAGGGTAATCAGGAACCGTTTTGTATGGATTCTGAAAATCTTCTGCCCATAGTATTTTACAGGCCCGTGTGCCTCTGATTTACACGTGTAATAAAAAAAATTGTACTATGCAACACATGCCGTATTATGGATAATGTTCTTCACTAGAACTGTGCTTTACAACTTCAATATTCAAGTATCCCCAACAGATCAAAATTGAAGAACATTACATGGAGAGACCCCTGTGGCAATGACTGATCCAATGACAGTAATTCTATCATGTGTTCAATACTAACTAAATGCTGAAAACATTATCTGTTGGGTGTATTCAAAGCCTAGAGTCAGCATTGGGTTTCCATGGGCCCAATCAGCCGATTTTTGTTTGAGGGACTTCATTTATTCACAAATCTATTCACTATCACTTTAAATTTCATTGTAATCTTTGTTAGGATGATTGCACATACAAGACATATCAATAAGATCTAATTTGGCAAGTTAGTATGAGTTACCTATATGTCACAATACTAGTACTATGTCTGCGCCATATAAATGACCCTCAGCATAAAGTGCTAAGTGCAGTGTTAAATATATAATGAAAGAAGACAATATACTAACCGGTGATGTTAAATTACCTGGAGTGGCGTCCTACCCTGACGCGCGTTTCGGCTGCCGCCTTCATCTGGGTGAGAGATATGCAAATAAACTTTCCTCCTTATGCATTCACAATAAGCAAGAGCAGCACTTTAACTATATTATAAAGTCAGAGGAATCTATATATCATGTATGTCATGGGGACGTGGAAAATTAATCTGTCACATGGCCTGCAGAGAATGGTGTGAACCCGCTGTGTCACCAAGGGATTTTCACGGGGCTAAACCAGGAAGCAGAGTCTGAGGGGACCCCATATATTCACCCTTCAACCCCTATACAGGGATCTAGACTTCACTGCTGGGTTACCCCACGTTGCCTCCGCCAGAGTAGTGTCCCTTGGCAGCAGCCAACGTGAACAGGCGTTGTACAAAATTAGCAGACAGAATGCAAGGAAAAGTATAGAAAAAGTGAGGGCAGGCAGGAGACGGGCACTCGTGGTTGGTAGAGCAAAAGGTCAGGGCAGACAGCTGAGGTTTGGTACAGGTCACAAGCAAGAGGTCAGGGCAGGCGGCTGGCGAAGATAATCAATGGTACAAGTAGAGGTCAATCACAAAAAATGCAACAAAGTATAATGTAGGGAAACACTAGACTAGATAGGATGAACCTAATTGCCCAGGCAATGTGTCCAGGATAGGGAGGTCTGTATTTTTAGTTTATTTTACACGACCCGCAAGTTAGTGACAGACGTGTAAAAAATACTGCTGCTATTTATTGGATTATTCCAATAGATAATGGCTGATTTTTTAAATGTATTTTTTTCTAAATACTGCATCCCCGGGTAAAAACTATATATCACCAGCTGAGGCCTCATGAACAGATGTATTTTTTTCTTGCCTGATGAAGAGATCGGTTCGCTCTCGTAACGCGTAGCTTTTACTGATTAAACATATATCTTATTCTACACCTCCTACCTTGGATTGATTTCCTGAATTCAATAATACTGGACAGCGCTGGAGAATTTAACACTTTTTTCTTCACCAATTTCTACATTATGAGGGAGCCCTGATGGCCCCCACATGGATTTACCAGCTGCAGTCCTTTTATATCTTACAGGCACATCAGGGTGTTGTGCTCCATCAGGTAAGCATAACCGCTTACCCCTGACCCTTTTGAACCACAAACAAGAGGTGATGGACGATGTGCGCCGGGCGCTCTTTGTTTTTTCTCCTTTTCTTGTAAATAGAAATTAATGGGTCCGTAATTGCGGACCGTAATTGCGGACTGTAATTACGGTTCACATTTACGGACAAAATCTATGGTCCTGTGCATGGGGCCTAACTGGGTGAGGGTGGGCACAATTAGAGTGGCTGCTGTTAAAAGTGGGAGAGTTGGCATGTCTGAAAAGTATTGTCCAAAGTGGACACATCCAAGTCTATAAAAAATACCCAGCTACCATATATATAATGTCATGGCTTTACTTTGATATGAAATGATAGCGAATGCATTATCTATAATATTTAGTAATTAAAACTGTATACAGTACTTAAACATATTTTTTTTCCAATCTGTTTTGATTTTCTGCTTGTATATTGTTTTCATTTTCTATACACGATTATTGGAGAATCAATCTTACTTGAGCTGCTACTCTGAGCTGTGAACAGCAGTTTCAGAGATTTACTTTACAGCACTTTGTGGGTATTCCCTGTTTATCCCTCTTTGCATTCTCCCTAATTGCTACCGTGTATGATTGACTTGACATTTCTTTGCCGTCAGATTTGGTACTGCTGTGTAAATATGCTGTGTATGACGTGGACTGAGGACTGATTTCTCTTTTGCCTGCTGACTTTGTACTGCGTTACCACTCAGTTGCTGACCTTGGCTAGTCTGACTTCTCCACCTGCTGGTAGCTGCATGGTGAAAGCAAGATAACATTTTCCACCAACAAGGTTTACTCAGGGTCTGCTAGCTAGAATCCTAACGCTCAGTTCAGATTGCGGATACGATGCGTAAAAGCAAGCAGCGTATCCGCTCTGTGCGCCACAGGGAATTACGGTTGAAAAACCGCACCAAACTGTGGTGCAGTTCATCGCCCGGAATGTCCGCTGCAGAAAACTTCAGCACTTAGCCCATGACATTTCATCCCAGGAGACCGTTGTAGCCTGTGATTGGGTGTCATCCCCGGAGGCTGCGCTGGAGTGAGGAACAAATACTTCTGGGTAAGTATGAGATTTATTTTTTTAACCGGAGTTGTGTTTTTTGCGGCAGAAACGGCTATTTGTTGCAGGTTTTACCTCCCCATTGAATTCAATGGGGAAAACCTGCAACAAAAAAGCAGCGTTTACGCAAATACAATAGAAATGCTGCGGAATAAAATTCCGCACCACAGGTCAATTTATGAGCATTTTTTTCCACTCAGTAGTTACGCAGCGTGTGGATGAGATTTGTTTTATATTATCCACTTTGCTGCTACTGTATTTGCTGCGGATTTTCCGCTACAAATTCTGAATTTGTTGCGGAAAATCCGCAGTATTTATGCAACATGTGAACTGACCCTAATAGTGGGTCCGCCCTTATCAGGGCGGCTTATCTGCTTTAGGCTATGCCCTAGCTTCTTCAGGGTTATCGCAGGGCTAGATCGCCGCCTCTTGCCAAAAGTTTAGTAGTCTGTGCACTATTGCTGGACTGGTTACTATTTGTCAGTACCATTTTAATATTGGATCAACTGAAGTTTATATCCCCCTGATTTCTCATTGACATTGGGGGAGATTTATCAAGCTGTCTGATAGTAAGAATGTCCTTTGTTGCCCATAGCAACCCCACAGCTTCCATATATTAATGAGCTCAGGTAAAATTAAAGCTGAGCTCTGACCGGTTTCTATGGGAAAAAATGGACATCCCTACCATAAGACAACTTTATTATTGTCCTTAAATAAAATGGATGAACATGTCTTTGAGAAGACACTCCAGCCTATTATAGCTGGTACGAATAAAACCGTTGTCGTAGAATTCATGAAACAGAACTATTTACTTGCAAGCAATCTGGACTGCGACAACTGTCATCAACCTCTACGTTGGATCGCTCGTTGCCGAAGTTCTGATGGATATTCTTGGAAGTGTATTTACAAGAACTGTGCGTCATCATGGGTATCCTTAAGAAAAGGCTCTTTCTTTGAGAAGTCCCAAAAGTGACTACACATTGCTTACCTCTGGTGTTTGGAAAACTCTGAAAAACAAGCTGCACAACTGACTGGAATATCTGAACACTGGGGGACATAATCTGCACAATTGACTGGAATATCTGAACGCTGGGGGACATAATCTTCACAATTGACTGGAATATCCGAACACTGGGGGACATAATCTGCACAACTGACTGGAATATCCGAACCCTGGGGGACATAATCTGCACAACTGACTGGAATATCCGAACCCTGGGGGACATAATCTGCACAACTGACTGGAATATCCGAACCCTGGGGGACATAATCTGCACATCTGACCGGAATATCAGAACGCAGGGGGACATAATAATCACTTGATCCATCTCATTTGTGTCAAGTGAAGTTTATGTCCTAGAGGGACATAATCTTCAATTGATCCTTAATATTGAGATGACTGATTAAAGTGATCTCTACAGAACAGGAAGCATCAGTCTATTATGAGGGCTCAGTGTGAAAACGGCAATATTTCAGGATTTATTCTATTCCTATATTTTTTAAAAATCCCCAAAATTAAAAAATTAATTTTCTGACTATAGATTATCTTATATAAAATAATGTTACACTATAAGGATCTCAATATATGTCTATGTACACATTATGTTATGAACCTTCCCAGCTTAGCAGCATTAGCAAGGCAACAACATGTGTTTGACTAAACACTATGAAGAACATACATTTAAGAACAGATATGAGTTCATCAAGACTCCATTAAGCCTCTTGTGTCTCCAGTCTGATTGTCCTATAAACTAATGAGATAATAGTAATGGTATAACAGGACAAAAACAAACTCTTAATTAGAGCTAATTGGCACTGATAAATGACAATGGTGCGATTGTAGCTTAAGTCTGGCATCATGCTGTCACACTGAAAATCTTAATTAATGGAAGAAAACATTGAGGCACCGTCTGGTATGAGTACCATTTGTCCCATGCACTGGCACTGCCATTGACAGAGGTCATTAATGTTCATTTAATGTTCCCTTTAATACTGTACGTTACTTGTTTCCGTGCGGAGTTCACTCCATCACTTTTTCTTGTAATGATTCTGAAATGTATTTGCATTTGACAAATGAAAGCATTTGCTTGGCTTATATTGACCAAACTAACTCAGCTGTTGTTTGCATTTTATTCAAAGCAATGAACTAACAAAACATTGACTTTATTAGCATTTGAATATATTACATCATTTTGAGAAGGTTGGTGCTGAAGAATACGGTAACAGAGTCACGCATGAAGCAAACTCATTCGGTATTAGAGAACAATATTATAGAGATAAAAAAATAACCTTCTGGCATGTTAATTATTAGAATTAATCTAGTGTAGTTAGATAGATAGATAGATAGATAGATAGATAGATAGATAGATAGATAGATAGATAGATAGATAGATAGATAGATAGATAGATAGATAGATAGATAGATAGATAAATAAATATGAGATATATAGATAGATAGATAGATAGATAGATAGATAGATAGATAGATAGATAGATAGATAGATAGATAGATAGATAGATAGATAGATAGATAGATAGATAGATAGATAAATATGAGATAGATAGATAGATAGATAGATAGATAGATAGATAGATAGATAGATAGATAGATAGATAGATAGATAGATAGATAGATAGATAAATAAATATGAGATATATAGATAGATGATAGATAGATAGATAGATAGATAGATAGATAGATAGATAGATAGATAGATAGATAGATAGATAGATAGATAGATAGATAGATAGATAGATAGATAGATAGATATGAGATAGATAGATAGATAGATAGATAGATAGATAGATAGATAGATAGATAGATAGATAGATAGATAGATAGATGATAGATAGATAGATAGATAGATAGATAGATAGATAGATAGATAGATAGATAGATAGATAGATAGATAGATAGATAGATAGATAGATAGATAGATAGATAGATAACAAAGACAACTTTGATAACACATAATAGGCTGACAGAACCTGAAGTTAAAGCATCTAGGTCCCAATGCGAGACCAGTAACATGTTCCACCACCTTCCATGTGTCATTTATAATACTGGTATTTTCTTATATGGCTTTTGAACACCCTCAGACACTAGGACCCGGTATGGCTGCAACATTTGAACCTTCTATAATTGCTCACTGGATAAATAGATAGATAGAAAATTCCAAAGAATGCAGCACCATAGAGCAACAAACAAACAAACAATCAAACAAACGGGTGGACGCCTCATGACCTCAACCTCAAACCCTTTTAATACAACTCTGAAAGGTATAGACAGCCCTACATGCGATTCCGGTGAACAAGTGATACTTTATTCACCCATAAAAGGCTGAGAAAGGCCTGAAATATGGGCTGAAATGTCGCACTTTTATGGATGAATAAAGTATCACTTGTTCACTGGAATCGCATGGAGTGTTGCCACTGTTAGGCGTCCGACACAGTCATCCATCACCCAGAGACTATTATGGTGTCTGTTTAATATATGTCATGAAAATCTATTGAAAAGCCCATGATGTATACGCTAAACACATGCCTGGGATCAATGCCATACAGCCACATACGTCACCCATCAGCACCCACATTAACAAAAACGTATATTGCACTGTATAAATGTTTTGGCGGGACCCCGTTATATGGCATAGCGTACTTTACTATGCTAATCTATTCTATGCTAATTAGCCAAAGAAATTAACAAGCCTAAAGCCGTTTTCAGATGGCCATAATAAAGGCATATTTGAGCATCCGTATTACCACCAGAATACCCGGATCTCCTGCAGCTCTAATAAGCCAAACAAATGCCACAATATCTGGACCTCATGTTGTCTACAGATTCGAATTTAGATCACCATAGACTCACCATAGAAGCACAAGAGATCTGGGTTTGGCAGCTGTAAACAGGATACTTACATTTGGCCACATTATGGCCACTAGTAAATGGACTAAAGCTTATTTTCTCTATACAGCATCAGGATGGCACGCTGTGCTCTTCACCCGTTTTTACTAGCCAAAATTTTGGCTCATTAAACTTGGAAAAACCTCTTCCATTTTACTGAACTGTCTGTGCTGGATCTAAATCCCTTTTTTTCTCTTATTTTCTCTATAGTTGCTGTGCAGTTAAATACAATCTGCTGTTCTTTGTTTTCAGCCTTTTAAGACTACTACAGTTTTGCAACCTTGATCACTACTTCAGTTCTGAGAAACTCCAGAAACATTTACAAATATATGCACTGCTATTATCAACTCTACCTAAAAACTGCATTTAATAAATCACTACCTTTTAGTTTTAGTGCTTCTTTTAAAGGGAACATTTCATGTATTTCGTTTCAGTTTTATTAATTTGATTTGCGTCTGTAGAAGAGAGAAATTTTCATTTTCATTTTTAAAAATGTCCTTGGCGGGAGGTCATATTGGAAGCACACACTGCCTCCCTGTATTGTCTATATAGAGAGTGCAGCAGGCTGTGTGTGTGCTTTATGGCAGCTGAAATTAAGTGCAGGCAATTGACAGAAAACTGTCAGGCCTATTGCAGTCTTCATGAAGAGTATAGCCCCTTCCCTAGAAACCAGGGAGTGACAGGGGAGCTGCACATGGAGCCTTATTTGCTTGTATAGTGTTACTATCCTACCTTATCTAGGCCTCTACTATTACAATAGAATTGTCATTAACTCACCCACCCTCTAATAATGATGAGATGACTGCTCATTGTCTCAATCTATACAGCAAACCCAACAAGTGAGCTAAAGATAGCAGGAACTAGCCTATAATGACTGGCCAGTGTAAAAATTGAAATATTTCAAGACTTTTTATATATATAAAAAAATCTATTTAGAATAAACTATACTAGTATATATATATATATATATATATATATATATATATATATACACTACCGTTCAAAAGTTTAGGGTCACTTAGAAATGTCCTTATTTTTGCAAGAAAAGCACAGTTTTTTTCAATGAAGATAACATTAAATTAATCAGAAATACACTCTATACATTGTTAATGTGCTAAATGACTATTCTAGCTGCAAACGTCTATTTTTTAATGCAATATCTACATAGGTGTATAGAGGCCCATTTCCAGCAAGCATCACTCCAGTGTTCTAATGGTATATTGTGTTTGCTAACTTTGTAAGAAGGCTACTGGATGATTAGAAAACACTTGAAAACCCTTGTGCAATTATGTTAGCACCGCTGTAAACAGGTTTGCTGTTTAGAGGAGCTATAAAACTGACCTTCCTTTGAGCTAGTTGAGAATCTGGAGCATTACATTTGTGGGTTCGATTAAACTCACAAAATGGCTAGAAAAAGAGAGCTTTCATGTGAAACTCGACAGTCTATTCTTGTTCTTAGAAATGAAGGCTATTCCATGCGAGAAATTGCCAAGAAACTGAAGATTTCCTACAACGGTGTGTACTACTCCCTTCAGAGGACAGCACAAACAGGCGCTAACCAGAGTAGAAAGAGAAGTGGGAGGCCCCGCTGCACAACTGAGCAACAAGACAAGTACATTAGAGTCTCTAGTTTGAGAAATAGTCCTCAACTGGCAGCTTCATTAAATAGTACCCACAAAACGCCAGTGTCAACGTCTACTGTGAAGAGGCGACTCCGGGATGCTGGCCTTCAGGGCAGAGTGGCAAAGAAAAAGCCATATCTGAGACTGGCTAATAAAAGGAAAAGATTAATATGGGCAAAAGCACACAGACATTGGACAGAGGAAGATTGGAAAAAAGTGTTATGGACAGACGAATCGAAGTTTGAGGTGTTTGGATCACACAGTAGAACATTTGTGAGAAGCAGAACAACTGAAAAGATGCTGGAAGAGTGCCTGACGCCATCTGTCAAGCATGGTGGAGGTAATGTGATGGTCTGGGGTTGCTTTGGTGCTGGTAACGTGGGAGATTTGTACAAGGTAAAAGGGATTTTGAATAAGGAAGGCTATCACTCCATTTTGCAATGCCATGCCATACCCTGTGGACAGCGCTTGATTGAAGCCAATTTCATCCTACAACAGGACAATGACCCAAAGCACACCTCCAAATTATGCAAGAACTATTTAGGGAAGAAGCAGGCAGCTGGTATTCTATCTGTAATGGAGTGGCCAGCGCAGTCACCAGATCTCAACCCCATAGAGCTGTTGTGGGAGCAGCTTGACCGTATGGTACGCAAGAAGTGCCCATCAAGCCAATCCAACTTGTGGGAGGGGCTTCTGGAAGCATGGGGTGAAATGTCTCCCGATTACCTCAGCAAATTAACAGCTAGAATGCCAAAGGTCTGCAATGCTGTAATTGCTGCAAATAGAGCATTCTTTGACGAAAGCAAAGTTTGAAGGAGAAAATTATTATTTCAAATAAAAATCATTATTTCTAACCTTGTCAATGTCTTGACTATATTTTCTAGTCATTTTGCAACTCATTTGATAAATATAAGTGTGAGTTTTCATGGAAAACACAAAATTGTCTGGGTGACCCCAAACTTTTGAACGGTAGTGTATATATATATGTATATATATATATATATATATATATATATATATATATATATATATATATATATAGACATATATAGATATGTTTATAGTAAAAACCTGATTTGCATAATATATAATTTTCTGATGATACATTTTCTGAGATCAGAGGCCAATAGAATTGTCTGTGGACATTCAGTTACTGTTTTTTTCTTCTTTGTTAAGTTGTTTGATTATTCTAAATGAACATAGAATAAGTTATTCACCCATTAGTGTTTTTACAACGGCCACTAATGGACTTCTGATATTCTGATGCAGTAACCTTTTTACGGCGCTGCATCAGAATAAATAAACAGAGCAGGGAGCCGTTAAATCTCCCTGTCAGCCCTGCTCGATCTCGCCCATTTAACCCCTCAGATACGGCGATAAATAGCGAGCCCTGCATTTGAGTGGTTTTGGAGAGAGGGAGAGAGATACCTCTCTCACCCCACTGGCACCCCGCGTGTGATCGCAGGGTACTGGTGTCTTATATGGCAGCCGGGGACCTAATAAAGGCCCACAGGTCTGCCACTAGTTAATACCAGAGGCATGGCCTAGCAGATGCCTGTCCGTTTTACACGGACAGGCACTAATACACTGCAATACAGAGGTATTGCAGTGTAATATAAAAACGATCAGATGATTGCATAGTGAAGCCAACTAGTGGGACTAGTAAAAAAATTGTAAAAAAAGTTTAATAAACTTACTAACAAATAAAAAAGTGAAAAAATATATGAAAAACCCACTTTTTTTCCCCCTTACAAAATGCTTTATTATTAAAAAAAGTTAGACATAATTGGTACTGCTGCGTCCCCAACTATAAAGTTATTACATTATTCAACCCGCTCGGTGAACGCCGTAAAAAATAAAATAAAAAACAAAGCAAAAAAATTGCTGTTTTCTGTGAATCCTGCCTTTAAAAAAAATGATAAAAAGTGATCAAAAAGTCGCATGTACTCCAATATGGGATCAATAAAAACTACACGTCGTCCTACAAAAAAAAAAAGCCCTCATACAGCTGCATCGGCAGAAAAATAAAAAAGTTATGGCTCTTTAAATATGGAGACACAAAAACAAATAATTTTGAAAAAATTGTGTTTTTACTGTGTAAAAGTAGTAAAACATTAGAAAACTATATAAATTTGGCATCCTTGTAATCGTAACAACCCGCTGAATAAACTTATTGTGTTATTTATACCACACGGTAAACATGGTAAACGGCGTAAATTTAGGATGCAAAAAAGTGTGCCGCAATTGCTGTTTTATTTCTATCCCCCCCCCCCGAAAAAAAAAGTTAATAAAAGTTAATCAATAAATTATATGTACCCTAAAATGGTGCCATTTTAAAATACAACTTGTCCCTCAAAAAACAAGACCTTATGTCGAAAAAAAAGTTATAGCTATTTGAATGAGTCGATAGAAAAACGTAAAAAATAGCTTAGTCATTAAGGCCTAAAATAGGATGGTCACTAAGGGGTTAACACACAGAGGTTAATCTCTAGAATTGATAGATAATTAGTACTCCATGTGTATTTTGAGATTTGAGATGCTGACCCTTTGGAAAAGTTTTGAGCCACCAACGTTAATGGAGGTGATCCACAGGGTTAATGCCTACTTTCAGAATGAATATTGGTTGGGTAAAAATGGCAGAGGGGTAGAAACAATGATAGAAGGTGGGGGTTTGGGTTAACAATGAGATGTGGTGTGAGGGCTAAATCATCAAATTGCAATAGCTAAGACCAGGGATGGGAGATTGGCCTTTAGTGGTTTGCCCTTAGGCTTGCCTCTCCTAAAGAATATCTTTATTTTTAATTATATTACCCTCTTCCCATTTGTTTTTTATGTTTTGTTTATTTTTACTTTCTTTCCTCGGGGACTGTTTTATTAGTGAGTAATATTGCTAATGATTGTACTCTCCTTATGCACCAAGTTTTGTAATATAGCAAAAATAAATAAAATCTAATTTAAAAAAATAAATAAAGTACTCTATGTGTGTTGTATATTTACCACTATTTACTTCATATTAAAAAGTACTATAGATTTATATTGGGTTGAAGCATATCTGTGTTGTGTATTTACATTTCAGCATCTATTATATAATGGGTGCTCAGAAATGGAACACTATATTGAATTCACGCTGTGTTTGTGCCACCAGCTCGAAACTAGAATTAGAATATCATCATTTGTAAGGGATTAACAAGTGCTGGATACTGTGTTAATAAACGAAGATCTTGCCAAATCTGATAATGCTGCTGGGATTTACTTTCTTGCCTTGTTCTGATGTTTTATATGTGTCAGCACATTCAGTATATTATGTCATTAAAGTCATCTATGTACAAAGTAATTAATTATCACCATCATAATTTATTCATAATCCAAACACCACATCAATATAAACAGGTATAAATTAGAGAAAATCCATTCACCATATGGCACCTCATTGCGAAATCATCATAGGTTCACAGGGTATAATGTTTTGCTTAATGATTTAAAGAGGCTCTGTCACCAGGTTATAAATGCCCTATCTCCTACATAATCTGATCGGCGCTGTAACGTAGATAACAACAGTGTTTTTTTATTTTGAAAAACTATAATTTTTGAGCAAGTTATGAGCAATTTTAGATTTATGCTAATTAGTTTCTTAATAGACAACTAGGTGTGTTTTTACTTTTTACCAACTGGCCGTTGTGAAGAGAAGTGTATGACGCTGACCAATCAGTGACCAATCAGTGTGATACACTTCTCATTGTTCCAGCCCATTGTTACAGTGTGATTGTGCAGTGAAAGAAGCTGGTCTGGAACAATGAGACGTGTATGACACTGATTGGTCACTGATTGGTCAGCGTCATACACTTCTCTTCACAACGTCCAGTTGGTAAAAAGTTAAAACACGCCCAGTTGTCTATTAAGAATCTAATTAGCATAAATCTAAAATTGCTCATAACTTGCTCAAAAATAATCGTTTTTCAAAATAAAAACCACTGCTGTTATCTACATTACAGCGCCGATAAGATTATGTAGGAGATAGGGCACTTATAATGTTTAGTAATGCCCAATATCCTAGCTCACCTAAAAGTGCTGTCACACTGATAATGCTAGTGAAAATTGTGTCCCAAAAAGTTTATTATTTTAAAAGTTATGAGCTTTTTTCTAAATATGCAAATGAGGCTATACTAGATAAGTATGGGAAGGTGAAGCTACCTCACAGCTTCTGACACTGTCATATCAGCATGAGGCTGCTTCACACAGTGTGAGAGACTGAGGCGGGAGGGAAGGGCAGGGGCGTAGCTAGGGGGGGGGCAGGCGGGGCACTTGCCCGGGGCGCAGTTCAGAGGGGGGCGCCAGCGCCCCCTCCTCCTGCACTATAATTGTACCTGTGTCGCAAGGACACAGGTACAATTAGAAGCAATGAATGACCGGGCATGTTCCGTGCCCGGCCATTCAGCGCCTCTCCACGAATGAAGCGACTGGTACCTTTTGTACCAGTGACGCTTCCGTCGATGAAAGGCGCTGACTGACTGGCAGGGAAAGTCATCCTGCCCAGCCAATCAGCGCCTTTCATAGATGCCGCGTTCAACCCCCTGGAGACCTGCGCAGAAGAAAGCAGGTCTCCATGGCTGCCGGACGGCGTGGGAGCGGGAATGAGGCGAGTTTGAAATGTTTTGTTTTTTTTTTAAATTGTAATAGAAGTGTGCGGCTGTATCTGCGGGGGGGCGACGACTTTGTCTACCTACGGGGGGTGTCTATCTACAGGGCTGGGCTATATACAGGGGGACTATATCTGCTGGGCTATATACAGGGGGGCTATATCTACAGGGGGACTATATCTGCTGGGCTATATACAGGGGGGCTATATCTACAGGGGAGCTATATACAGGGGGACTATATCTTCTGGGCTATATACAGGGGGACTATATCTACAGGGGAGCTATATACAGGGGGACTATATCTACAGGGGAGCTATATACTGGAGTGGGCTGTCTATAGAGCACCATATACAGGGGTGGGCTATATACAGGGGGACTATATCTACAGGGGGGGCTATATACTGGAGTGGGCTGTCTATAGAGCACCATATACAGGGGTGGGCTATATAGTATATAGCCCCCTGTAGATATAGCCCACCCCTGTATATGGTGCTCCATAGATAGCCCACCCCAGTATATAGCCCCCCCTGTAGATATAGTCGCCCTGTATATAGCCCAGCCCTGTAGATATAGCCCCCTGTAGATATATTCCCCCTGTAGATATATTCCCCCTGTAGATATAGTCCCCCTGTATATAGCCCACCCCTGTATATAGCCCCCCTATGTATAGCCCACCACTGTAGATGTAGCCCCCCTGTGTATAGCCCACCCCTGTATATAGCCCCCCTCTGTAGATATAGCCCCCCTGTGTATAGCCCACCCCTGTATATAGCCCACCCCTGTGTATAGTCCACCCCTGTATATAGTATCCCACAAATAGCTCCCCCTATAGTGCTCCACAGAAAGCCCACCCCTGTATATAGCCCCCTTGTACATATAGTCCACCCCTGTATATAGTGCTCCACAGATAGCCCACCCTTGTATATAGTATATACAGGGGTGGGCTATCTGTGGAGCACTATATACAGGGGTGGACTATCTAGTGGAGCATTATATACAGGGGTGGACTATATGTACAAGGGGGGGGCTATATACAGGGGTGGGCTATCTGTGAAACACTATATACAGGGGTGGACTATATGTGGAGCACTATATACAGAGGTGGGCTATATCTACAGGGGGGCTACATACATGGTTGGGCTATCTGTAGAGCTCTATATACAGGGGTGGGCTATATCTACAGGGGGCTATATACAGGGGTGGGCTATATGTAGAGCACTATAGGGGGAGTTATTTGTGGGACACTATATACAGGGGTGGTCTATATGGGGGCACTATCTACAGGGGGCTCTATGGCAGGCACTATCTACAGGGGGCACAGTGTGTGTGTGTGGGACACGGTGTATGGTGCTATTATAATTAGAGGTGCAGTGTATGGCGCTATTATATTTAGGGGCGTAGAGTGTGGTATAATGATAACTTTATATTTATTTATAGGTGCAGAAATGTTGGAAAAGTGAGAAGCTGAAGACATATGAGCGGCAAACTGCAGAAATGGTCTGTGACCGGGAGAAGTCATCATAGAGGTCTGGGCCAAATGGAGAAAAAGAACTAGAATCTGAGACGTCACCGTTGAGTCACTCAATGTAAATGTTTATTCTGCCTCTAATCAGTAATGTAGTCACTGTATGATCTGCAGCGAGATGATTATGATAGGATTTATTTTTTGTGAAACGGCATCTCCCAGCATATCCTTATCATTGTTCGGGCCATGCTGGGAGCTGTAGTTTTACGCCGTACAAACCTATACGGCAGGGGTTGCACAGCTGTATTTGTTCTGGGGCTGTATATATGTATCGAGCTTGGTTCTGGTGTTGTGTATAGAACCATATTGCTTGTGAAATGTACAAATAATTTTATGCTCGCGTTACATAAAAAGAAATGACACGTCGATTGGTAGAGAAAACAAACACGGCGAGGGGGAAGAAGAGGTTGGGGGGGGGGGGGGCGCCAAACTGAATCTTTGCCCCGGGTGCTGGAGAACCTAGCTACGCCTCTAGGGAAGGGGGGATCAATTCAAATAGCCATATCTCAGGCTGTGGACCACCTAGAACAGTGGTTCTGGTGGCATATGAAAGATGAGATCACAGGATCACAGTTCAAGCTGTGAAACAACCGGAGGTATCAACAGCTGAAAACACAGTCTGGAATGGCAGCTGTATAATATGATCACACTGTGTTGCTGGGCCGGCAAGAGAAGAACTGTATGACGCTGATTGGACAGCGTCATACAGAAAACATTACACCGCCCAGAGTGAAAAGAAAGAATAACCACCCATTTGGCAAATGTAGCCAAATTAGCATATCTAGAAAAATGCACATAACTTTGCAAATAATAAACATTTTTGGAAAAAACTTACATTGTAGTTATCAGCATCATAGCACATATTAGATTAGTTAGGAGATAGGGCATTAATAAACCAGTAAAAGATCCTCTTTAAAGAACATATCTTTGCAATTATCAGTGCTTTAAGTGTGATGACTGAGTTCTACAAGGAATAAAGGGAACATATGTAACAACTCCAGCTGGCCACAAGACAACAGAGCTAGAATTCCCCTATAGCAATTCCCTTTTCAGGGAACTAACAGTGTCTCCCAGTACTCAATTCTCCACAGGACTTACAGTAAGGCTGAATTGTGAACCATCGAGACAGTCGAAGGGAAGGGAAATATGGAGCACATATCAGTATTCTAGCAGGCAACAATAATACATGAAAAGAGGAAGTCTTTGATCAAAGACAGGTATAGTAACAAGATGATGATGATGTCAGACAGATGATGGAACAAATGGATGCTGGATGATGAAAACAGTGGATGATGGTAACAAATGGATGATGGGGTGGGGTGACAACAAGCTGACCCTAACTCTAGCTAACTCTATCTATCCCTGGATCTCTTCCTTAACACAGACTCTAACACCAGACATCACTAAGTCTCACTGTCCTGAACACTGTCCCTAATGGGGTTCCTAACCTGCGAATGCTGTCCCTAATAAAACACCAGAGAAACACTAGGAACCAGAGGCAATGAAAAAAAATCTAAACATATACAAAACTAAGTGAAATTAGGCAAGGAATACACAGAATAATAAAGAGAGATTTCACTGAACAACTAAACAAGACCAAACACGAAAGCAAACAAGCACTGAGGAAATACAAGACAGGGCTGTAAAAACTCAAGACGAGACTGGTAACACAATTTCTGCACAGAGTACAGAGAAGCACAAGCAAACACATAGCATACTCTACCATCAACATCACAATGCTGAGGTCAGGGATTCTTAAAAAGAGGCAAACCAATCGGGTCACTCTCTCCAAATGAGCCTCAGTAGCTCACAACGGTGTGGTGATCTGACCTACACTGATGAATCATCTATGGAGCAGTTGCCTAAGCAGATGCTCTACCTGCTGATTAATAGCTAGGAGATGACAAGTCTGCAGCTCGTAACAGCATGGCAGTACTAGAATACCTTTTTGTGGGTTACAGTGGGGACGGTAGCAGCGGTCTTGGTGGAAACAAATGCAGTGGTGAAGGTTGTAGCAGGAGATTGGATGGCAATGGTGTTACCAGTTCATTTATCTGAAAGTGCTAGAAGTAGAGATAACGTTTATGCAAGACTTAAAGGGGTTGTCCAGGAAAAAAATAATTCTAAAAAGTGTCCCGCAGCCTTGGTTTGCCTTCCCTAATACACCCTATTAAACTTCTAACCAGTTTCTGTTTGATTTCCATCGTCACTGCTGCTCTTTCTGTTTGTTTACATCCCTTGCTGTTTGTTTACATCCCTTACTGTGTTTCCTGTCTTGTAACCCACCATACCCATGATCCCCTGTAATGTAGATGTTATCTGCAGTCCTATGTAACACCACAGATAACACAATGATAACTCTCTGATTACAGATAATGTGGTAGATGTTGCCTGCAGTCCTGTGTATCATCACAGATAACACAGTGATAACTCTCTGAGAACAGATAATGTAAGAGACAAACACATGCAGAGACACAGACAGACAGAGAGACACACACACACACACACACACACACACACACACACACACACACTGTAACATATACACATACAAAGACAGAGACAAACACTGTATTCACACTACACACACATACACACACTACACACACATATACACACAGACACTCACCATGTCTCCTTGCTGACAGCATCACAGGTCAGGACGGGCTGTGGGTGGAGCTTCCTCTCTGCTTCTCGGCACAGCAGAGCACAGAGTAGAGGCAGAGCTGGAAGGGTGCAGCACGGGAGCGGACCTGTCCCGTGACCTGAGTCATCTGACCTCATGTCACTGACGTGAGGTCAGGTAACAGGTAAGGTGACTGGACTGGTCCACTCTTAGGCCGTCACAGACCCCAGTCAGAATGCCGTAATTTCCTGGCTCTTGCTAAAGCTGCTGCAGGTGTCCGACATACGGCTGATCTTCGGCGTGGGGGGGGCGCTGCTGATCGCTGCTGACAGGCGCCCCGTATGTCGGACACCTGCAGCAGCTTTAGGAAGAGCCAGGGAATTACGGCGTTCTAACTGGGGTCATAGGTGCGCTCACAGTGAAAAGCTACATAGGCTGGGCGGGCAGTAATCAACCAGCACACGCCGAAACGACACGTCACCAGTGACGTGTCGTATCCCATCCGAGGTCTCTCTGGGGCGAGACCATGTGATCGGGATACGACACGACAGTGGATGAGCCTGAAAATGTGACGTCAGAAGTCATGTGATCCAAAGAAAAGAACAGCCAGAGCGGAGAACAGAAGCAAGATTGCACGGGTAAGTATATTATTCAACTGTAAATATGTGCAATGTGTGTTTAAATTTACTGAAAAAATAAATCTCGGACAACCCCTTTAATGTTGAAGAAAAATTCAATTAGATTATACAGCTACACTGATGAGTAGATGATATGTGCAGAAAAATCAATATTTTTATAGAATAGCCAAAGCTAGCTCAAAACCAGTTAATGCTGATGTAGAGAAATGGGGAGGGGGATTTGGACAATGTGCTTGAACACATGACTTATCATAGTACCCTCTGTTGAAAGAGCATTTAACCACCACCCAACCAAATTTTCTTCCTCTCCCTCCTCCTATAGTCCAGGTACATGAGGTTCACAGGCCAATGGTGAACCATATCAGTATCCTTATCATCTGCTGCAGCTGTTGGATGTTGATATGGACTCTGGACTTTTGGGAATAGTGATGAAGAAAAAGTCAGCTGTCTTTTCCTGTACAACCTCCTTCAGTTTTACTATTTTATTGATAAAGCCATAGCTACTTTTAACAGTCTAAACGCAACATGCACCAAATCTGCCACAAGTCAGGCTCTGCTATACTAGCTACCATCCCTTATCTGATGGATGATGGGATGAGAATCCATGCCGCAGGCCAATTGCTGCTATGTATCCAGCAGCATGTGAAATACTGGTTCTCCCTCTCCATCTCAACTGATTAAATAATCAGTGACAATTTTTATTCTTAATATTTCAAAGAAAAAAAAGAAAATAAATGTACTTTTCATGCTTTGCCCCCATACTAAACAATGTGGTCCAAACATTTTTGTAAATATCACATTTTTCTACATTGCCCAGAAAAGAAATGTACCTACAGTATAAGGCCCCATGCACACGAACGTGTTTTTGCGTCCGAAATGCCCCCGAAAATCCACGGGAGAATTGCAGACCCATTCATTTCTATGGGCCCATACACACTATCCGTGTTTTCACGGGTCCCCGCATGTCCGCAAATCCGTGCCGCACAAACTCAGGACATGTCTTATTACGGCCCGCAAATTAGATGCGGACATGCCCATAGAAGTCAATGGGAACGTGGAAAATGAGGGTACTCCTCCGTGTGTCAACCGCAGTTTGCGGATTTGCGGAAGTGTTGCTAGGCGACGACCGGGAATGAGTTCTGTCGTCATCCTGTTTTACCTAGGTTTTTTTTTTTATCCACATTTTGTGGATTACATACGGATGAACTGCGGATTACATACGGATGAACTGCGGAGGACATTTCACGGAACACGGTCCTGGAATTTGCGGACCACAAAAACACTACGGTCGTGTGCATGAGGCCTAAGTAGCTTCTATTTCATTAAAAATGTCATACTCATAGGGGTATTGTACTTATATTGTACTTGTATAGTTGATAGATTTTTCATTTCAAAAACATTACACTTTCTAATTTACTACTTGTTTTTTTTTTTTCTTCTATTCTTCTGCCAATCTCCTAACTGCATCACCCATGTAAAGATTTTCTATAGTACTACTTGTTTTGGGTTTTCTATTCAGGAGCAAACGCAGGATTTAAAGGGTGTTTTTAAGAACAATTCCTTCCCCGCCAATTACACTCACTTTGCTATTTTCGATATATACACTACTACAGCATAGATTTTAGGAAGGGAATGCTGCTGTCCCTTCATTCGGCTAACATACATATGTGCATGGCCTATCCTAAGAATGAGTTGTCAATTAAAAATCTCAGAAAACCCCTATAAATTATGCAATTCTGTCTGCCTACAGATGCCACGAGAAGGGGCTCATTGTATAAGAATTTATACAGCTCCTACATCATTTGTTTTTATTTAATTCAATCTTTTCTTTTAGTAAGTACAGTAAAAAATAGTGTAGTACCGTGTTAGCCAGAGACAATATGAAATGTTAAATACTTTTGTGTCAAAAAAGACAAAAGTATAATAGGTATGATACCTTTATTGGCTAACCATAAAAGTTCTATATGCGGCTTTCAGAGCACAGAGGCTCCTTCTTCAGGCAGTTTACAAATGAATAACTTAGAAAAAAGCACAACATTTAGATGTTACACAAAGACAATTAGTACATGAAGTGATACATTATTAAGATAAGTCGGGGCAATAAAACTGAGGTTATAGGGGTCTTGAGGAAAATTGCTGCTGATCTCCAACCTATATTTAACAAAGACAATAAACTGAAGGAAATATTCCCAAATTTACCACTCCTTGCCTACAAACAGCCACCAAACCTAAGGAATCTCCTGGTCAGAAGTGCCCTCTCACCACCATCAGAGACTGGCACCTTTCCTTGCAACAATAGAAAATGCAAGACCTGTACCAACATCTTGTCATCAAACACCATCCACATACCAAACACGTAACAGGACTATAAAATCACTGGCACGTTCTCCTGTACATCCTCCAATGTAGTTTACATGATCCTGTGTACAAGGTGCATCAATAAAGGAATCTACATTGGAGAAACAAAACAAAAACTACAAACCAGGATGAATCTTCACAGACATACAATAAAACAGGAGGTGGATACACCCGTGGGAAAACACTTCTCTGGACCTGATCACAGTTTGGCAGATTTAAAGGTACTCATTCTGAATAGAGATGAGCGAACTTATGAAAAGTTCGGTTCGGCAGGTTCGCCGAATTTCATGAAAAAGTTCGATTCGGACCGAACTAGTTCTGACCGAACCTGTAATACAAGAAAGCCCCTAAAAATCGTGTATAACACTGTTTAAAAGCCCTAGAAGCCCTGTATAACACTCTTAGGTCACCCATGAGTGTATCCAAGTACTTTTGAGCTGTCTTTAAGGCAAAGTTAGTGTCAAAGTTACGCCAACATGTATGGCTATAGGAAAACGGATGGGACACGGTGATAACTAACAGAAACCACTGCACTTGTGCATGTTGTATGCTTAATGCATTGTTAAAAAAGGTACAAAAATTAACCATTTTTGGCGACAGATGCCTGCCAGGGTTCATACATATAAGGTGGTAAAAGAAGAAGCAATGGATTTTGACAAGCCCTCAAAAAATTTACCCTTTATGGTGGCAGATGCCTGCCGGGGTTCTTCCATACATGGATGTAAAAGCAACAAGCAATGGCTTTTCACAAGCCCTCCAAAAATTGACCCTTTTTATTGGCAGATGCCTGCCGGGGTTCTTCCATACATGGATGTAAAAGCAACAAGCAATGGCTTTTGACAAGCCCTCCAAAAATTGACCCTTTTTATTGGCAGATGCCTGCCGGGGTTCTACCATACATGGATGTAAAAGCAACAAGCAATGGCTTTTCACAAGCCCTCCAAAAATTGACCCTTTTTTTTGGCAGATGCCTGCCGGAGTTCTTCCATACATGGATGTAAAAGCAACAAGCAATGGCTTTTCACAAGCCCTCCAAAAATTGACCCTTTTTATTGGCAGATGCCTGCCGGGGTTCTTCCATACATGGATGTAAAAGCAACAAGCAATGGCTTCTCTCGATAATAAGCCAATTTTGCCTCCCTCTCGGAAGGCGCAAAAAACTCCCCCATTCTGGCTTTATACCGAGGGTCTAAAAGTGTGGCTATCCAGTACTCATCTCTTTGCTTCATGCTAACAATACGACAGTCAGCGCGCAAGTAACGAAGCATACAGCTCGCCATCCTGGCCAGCGTTTCAGAGGGCCCGGTTGGTTCCATCTCCGCGCCATACTGCCATGGTTGTCCATCATCAAGGTCGTCGTCAGACTCGTCATCACCACCATTACTGTCATGTTGTGCGGCTGCCTCGTCCCCTATCCCTTCCTGTGATTCCATCTCCAAATCCAGCTCCTCTTCAGGTCCTGTTTCCTCATCCTCCTCCTCCTCCTCCTCCTCCTCAACATCCATAGCCAGATGTGATCCTTCCTCCATCCTTTGCTGAATCATCGCTGTGAGCATTTGCTCCATAATGAATATCAGCGGCATAACATCGTTCATTCCGCTAGCGTCACGGCTCACAAATCGTGTGGCCTCTTCAAAGGGCCTCAAAACGCGACATGCGTCTCTAACCAGCTGCCAGTGCCTGAGCTCGAAATTACACTGGCTCCAATCGCTGCCCGTCTGCTGCATCAGGAAATCATTCACGGCTTTCCGCTGTTCGTACAGACGGTCCAACATGTGCAGGGTGGAATTCCAGCGTGTTGGAACGTCGCAAATCAGGCTGTGTTCTGGGAGATTGTTTTGACGCTGCAAGTCCAGGAGGGCGTGCTTAAATGCATACGAACGTCTAAAGCGAACGCAAACCCTCCTGGACATGGCCAGCACACCCTTCAAACCAACATATGACTTTAAGAAGCGTGTTATGACCAGATTGATCACATGTGCCATGCAAGGAGCGTGTGTCAGGTGACCTAGACGCAGTGCAGCCACAACGTTCTTGCCGTTATCAGAGACAACATTGCCCAGTGTGAGTTTCAGAGGAGACAGCCAGCGTGCGATTTCCTCCTTGATGCACAGCAGCAGCTCCTGCCCTGTGTGGCTTTTCTCACCCAGGCTCAGCAGGTGTAAGACAGCGTTGTGGCGCTTCACCTTGCACCTACGAAAAGAGGAGGGAGGAGGAGTGGAAGATACGCTGTGTCCTGTCGGGGACGGGAAGACCTCCAAGGAGGAAGGCAAGGAGGAGTAGGAGGAGGAGGATGGTAGGCGCCTGGTGTCCGGAGTTGAACCAGAAAGATACAAGCGTGGAGGTGGTAATGCCTGGCATTGCTGCGGTGGTGCATCGGACTGCAAAATATTGACCCATTGGGCCGTGAAAGACATGTACTGTCCCTGTCCATAGTTGCTGCTCCACGTGTCGACGGTGGCATGTACCCTGCTGCACACGGATAATTGCAAGGACTGGAACACCTTTTCCTCCACATGCTTGTGCAAGGCAGGGATAGCTGTTTTGGAGAAGTAATGTCGGCTAGGTATTCGCCACCTAGGCTGAGCGCACGCCATCAATTGCTTGAAGCCGGCGGAGTCGACCAGGTGGTACGGCAGCGACTGCACCACCAACAACTTAGCCAGGTGTGAATTAAGCCGCACGACAAGTGGATGACTGGGTATATATTGTTGCTTATTGGACAACGATTCCGTAATGGATAACTGACCGGACGTAGGAGGAGCACTAGATGACAGTGATGATGATGATGACAACAACATGGTGGATAAGGCCTGGCTACTACTTAGATGACAGGGACTCGGAGCAGCAGCAGCAGCGGAAGAGGGGTCTTCATTAGATGTACATGATGGTGGGGCATGTTGATTGTCCCACATGGCCTTGTGATGCCGTTCCATGTGTTTACGTAGAGCAGTAGTTCCTACATTGCTGCCCTGCCCACGCCTTACTTTCTGCTTGCAGATACGGCACTGTGCCATGTTTTCGTCCTCCGGGAAGGTACAGAAAAATTGCCACACGGCAGAGTACCGTAAAGAGGTAGTACCACGTCCACCACCACCACCACCACCACCACAACCACCCGAGCTTGCCCCTTGTCTGGCAGGCTTTTTTCGGGAGCCTACACCAGCATCTGTGTCGCCGTCACCGGCTCCTGAGCTGACCCTACCGCTGCAACGTTTTGCAGATTGACTTCTGCCCCTACCTCGGCTTGGCTGTTTATCACGTCCAGTGCCGCCACTACTACCCTCCTCCTCTGACGCCGTCATCACCTCGTCACCTGGTTCCCACGTCCTGTCTAAAACAACATCATCATCATAGCCTTTCTCATCATCCCCGCCACTTCTGTCACTGTGTTGTGAATGTGATGTGACATCATGGCGGGCTCCATGCCCCCCCTCATTACTGCATGTGCCACCACGGCTACCACCACCAACACCCCCACTACCGCAGCTATGCGTCTCGGTCACCGCTTCCACCTCCACCACCGCCGCAACACACTCCGTTGGCTGACTCGCGGAAAACAAATCATCCATCATCATCATCATCATCACTATGTTGTTCAGTATCTTCCTTCGCACCCGAGGAGATGTCTCTTAGGACTCTCAGGAAAGATGGCTTCCCGCTAGGAAGGGGGAGCGAAGACATAGATGATGGAATGGAAACGCTAGAAATACCTATATTACTACTGTCACCGTGCCAAGGAACTGTAGAGGATCTGGAATCCAACGAAACCTGGCTTGAAGCCAGATCGTCAGAGTCTTCCTGCTGAGATGACCGCGAGCCAGCCAACCAGTCCACAATGGCCGTATTGTCTAAAGTAACCCGCCCACCGGAGGAGATGGACAAGTCTGGCTTGCTGATACTACTACCAGCAGGCACATGGCAGCTGCTACTAGTGGAACTGGGCACATGTCTTGTGCCACAAATGCTGGTACTGGGTGTGGCACCAACAGATCCAACATTTGGACTGGAAGAGGAGACGGCATGGGTGTTTTTTCCTCTACCCCGTCCTTTCACAACCTTTTTTTTCCCAGACATTTCAGAGCCCCTTCTAAAAGCGTATTCACACACTGACACTGGCTTGGCAAATGGCAATGAATGAGAATTTCAATCAGCCTCGCTGCAGTGCACTCAGGGAATGCTGGGCCTTGTAGTACTACTAGGCTGCCTGTATCCCAAGTTGGATTGTTTGTTTGTTATGTTAACGGCCGGGGATGAGCCCCTTCTAAAAGCGTATTCACACACTGACACTGGCTTGGCAAATGGCAATGAATGAGAATTTCAATCAGCCTCGCTGCAGTGCACTCAGGGAATGCTGGGCCTTATAGTACTACTAGGCTGCCTGTATCGCAAGTTGGATTGTTTGTTATGTTAACGGCCAGGGATGAGCCCCTTCTAAAAGCATATTCACACACTGACACTGGCTTGGCAAATGGCAATGAATGAGAATTTCAATCAGCCTCGCTGCAGTGCACTCAGGGAATGCTGGGCCTTGTAGTACTACTAGGCTGCCTGTATCGCAAGTTGGATTGTTATTCCTGTTAATGGCCAGGGATGAGCCCCTTCTAAAAGCGTATTCACACACTGACACTGGCTTGGCAAATGGCAATGAATGAGAATTTCAATCAGCCTCGCTGCAGTGCACTCAGGGAATGCTGGGCCTTGTAGTACTACTACTACCACTACTACAAAGGCTGCCTGTATTGCAAGTTGGATGCAACGGGGATGAGCCCCTTATAAAAGCGTATTCACACACTGGCTGAGTAGTGAGTAGTGGATGAGCCCCTTCGATTTCTGGATTCCTGCCTTTTAGATTCCTAAAGCTTTCCCTTACTGCACAGAGATGCTATCCCTACAGCTCCTGTCTGTAAAATGGCCGCTGAGCTCCGTGCATAGACTTTTATTGCAGGCTTGAGCCCGCCCCTATGCTGCCTCCCGATTGGCTGGGAGAGCCGTTTGCAAGGCATTATGGGGTAGCCTGATGTCAGGTGATCTTGTGAAATCCTCCATTTTAGATGTAACATGTGGCAGGCACCAAAAATGTAGCCGGGTTCGGTCAAAATGGGTTCGGCCGAACCCGGTGAAGTTCGGATTCGCTGCGAACCGAACTTTTCCTGAAGTTCGGACCGAAACCGGGTTCGGTTGTCCCGATTCACTCATCTCTAATTCTGAAGGGTCATTTTAAAAACAACAGAGAAAGAAAAATTTGGGAATTCAAGTTGATGATAAAATTCCAGTCATTGACACAAGGCCTCAATCTAACACCAGGATTTATGAGCCACTACATGGACACACGTCACCTCCCCCATCAGACGGACTCCAGATGCCTTAACTCCTAAGTCATCACCCCTATAACCTCAGTTTTATTGCCCCGACTTATCTTAATGATGTATCACTTCATGTACTAATTGTCTTTGTGTAACATCTAAATGTTGTGCTTTTTTCTAAGTCATTCATTTGTAAACTGCCTGAAGAAGGAGCCTCTGTGCTCTGAAAGCCGCATATAGAACTTTTATGGTTAGCCAATAAAGGTATCATACCTATTATACTTTTGTCTTTTTTGACACAAAAGTATTTAACATTTCAATCTTTTCTTTTGAACTGCTTAGAGGAAGATTTCCGGGTAATAAGTTCCCTCCATTACTTATTTATGTCATAGCTTCAACATGTTCCACAGCGCTGTACAGAAGTTGTCCTCACTCACTGTCCCCATTGAGCCTCACAATCTAAATTCCATATCTGTATGTTTTTGGGGGGTGGGAAAAAAACAGAGTACTTAAAGGAAACCCACACAAACCCAGGGAGAACATACAGAATTCTTGCCGATGTTGTTCTCGGTTGGATTTGAACCCAGGGCCCCAGCGCTGTGTACACTGTACTTCAAATAATAAAAACATTTTAGAAGTTTGGAGAGTGCTGGGATTGTCTCATCGCTTGTTTGAAAGAGGCTTTTCTCAAGCACCACCTTGATTACTGACTGTAGTTCTGACAAATACCAAATGTACTATGGTAGCATCAACAAACTAAGAAACTAATTCTTAAAGACATGTACGGTTCATGTGACCTCCACTATTATGAATGTGATGTTTTAAAATTCTAAAATTGTATGTATAGGAGAAAGGCAGTGAGAATGGTTAAATTAGAAAATTAAAACATGTCAGCGCAGTTGTAATATTCGTTTTAGCTCTTTTTAGTTTAATTTTTCTTTTCTAGGAAATATATGCTCCTGAACAGGATATTTCTTACAATATTTTAGTATTATTTCAGGGAGGGCAAGCTCCAGGTTTACGTGGGCCTTCGGGCAATAGAGCCTCAGCGGATCTGCATGCAGTGTGTCACAACTGACATTAAAAATGCATGTTTTATAAATATTGCCGAAGATTTCACCTATACTGTAATCAGTACTGCCGAATGAAATTATTTAAGGTGGTCACACATTATATTAATATAGGCCAAACCGGCCGATTTCGGCAGGCAGGCTGATTATCTAATGTATACAGGGGTATCGCGATTCTCCCCCGATTGCAGATGTCAGGAGAAAGAAGTGTCAGGCATGTTGGATTTCAATATGCCCGATCTGTTTGTTGTCACAGGAGTTATGTTTTGCTCCCCCTGCAAAAAAACAACAACATTTATAACACATGACGGGCTTGGATTCCTCATCTCAGCAGTATACTGTCCCTGGATATACTTTATAATGAAATTCAGCACAGTGGGGCTTACACATAATTTGCATCATCAAAAAGCATTAATCTATGTTTGATAGTATACCTCTAAATAATATAGCCATATAGTTACCATGTCATACTACTATGCAAAGAGAAAATAATATTATCATATATATTACCACCGTACTGCTACTGAATAAAACTCAGTAAACCTAGACCAATATTACCAATAATAACACTGTAAAAGGGCCAAATAATACCGCCACACCATGACTACATATTACCAATACATAATGACTGAATAATACCAACATACTGTTATTGAATAAAACCCACTACGCAAAATTCAATATTACCACCATACAATGGCTATATAGTGGTAGATATCAATTATACACAGGCACTATGTGGACCATAGAAGTTATTACAGTACAGTTAAATCCGGTGACTCACAGGTGACATTTTCTCTGATTGGATTCACTTTCTCTTTTCTTCTTCATCTGGCCCAGACCGCCATGCCGATTTCTCTGTAGAATTTGACACTCAGACATCTTTGGTTCTTCGCTTTTCCAGCACACTCTCTACCTATTCCCCACCCTCTACACAAACACCCCCTTCATAGTGCCCCCGATGCTAATAAAGTCATCCTTAATCCCTTTTGTGCACCCTATAGGTCTCACTCAGTAAGGGTTGCTTTTAGTCCCCCCACACAGTAATAGTGTCCTCTTTAGACCCCACCCAGTGATAGGGCTCCTGTGCTCCTTCTAGTGCCCCAAACAGTAAAAGTGCCCCCACTAAGTAACAATGACCTCTTTGTGCCCCACTCAGTATTATTGTCCCCTTTTATGCCCCTAATCAGTTATAATGCCCATTTCATGCCCCGACAATGTAATAACGGCGTATTTTATGCCCTCATTCAGTACTATTGTCCCTATTAATGCCCCAGTTAGTAAGAATACTCCCACTCAGTAATAATGTCTCCTTTTATGACCCTCATCAGTATTAATGCTTGCACAATGTCATGTAGGCAGGAGGCCTAAACCATTCTGTGGCCCACGAGAACAAATATGGTGGCAGGGAGCCAATAGCTTTCTGCTCCAAAATAGTTTTCAAGTCAAAGGGAACTGCGGGCTACTCTACACCCAGCCGTCATATTGCAGAGGTAAAAAATAAAACCATCAAATCAGGTGGAGAGGTCCACCAGATGAAAGCGACCTCGGCATCTGCAAATATAAAGAAAATGTAAAAACCCTCAGACAAAGGCATTTAGCGCTGAAACGTGCTTTGGGTTGGATGCTCTCTATGTTGTTACTCCTGAATTAATTATGGGTACTTTATGTCTCCTTGTATCTGTTCAATACTAGATTTATTTTTGCTTTTATTTTTCACTAACTACTCAGCATTTATATACTACTTATGTTGCGCAAGTCTGTGCAGTAACGGGGTCTTATATAATCATTATTTTGCCAGTGAGTCACACAGTGAGTTGTCCTCTTTTTCTGTAGGTTTTTGTATTCTTGTTAATTGAATTCTAACTAAGCTTTTCTTGGTCATTTAATAAAGATTTTTTCAATTTCCTATATCTCTGTTTTTGGTAGCATTAATTTTTTGTATGTTGGATATATGTTGATTGATGTATTTAAGATTTACCCTAGGATCATCCCATATAGGAAATGTATGATGCAGGGGCATTGCTAGAATCGTAAAAGATCAGGATAACAAGCCTCAAGACATATGCCCTCCTTCAAAGATAGATAGATTGATAGATAGATAGATAGATAGATAGATAGATAGATAGATAGATAGATAGATAGATAGATAGATAGATAGATAGATAGATAGATAACAAAGACAACTTTGATAACACATAATAGGCTGACAGAACCAATGGCTCAGAAGTAAACTGTCCCTGGATTTTACACTGATGAATTAAAATAAATTCTTTGGTGCCTAAAATATGTATTCATAGTAGACCTGCCCCTAAATTATTTGCCCTGTCATATATTCTAATCTATGTAAGATAGTCTGAGTAATACGGTCACACAGTTACCCTGCAAAACCACTATAGAAGGGCCAAATAATATAGCCACACAATGACGACATTTTACCACCACATAGTGACAGAATAATATGACTGTTATTGAATAAAACCTCCACATCATTACCACATATTGCCACTAGATAGTGACTGAATAATAGCACAATAGTGTTACTGAATAATACTTCAACTTAATACCGCCACTGAAGCCAGCCGCCGCCACCCCCGCTTGCACTATAATTGCATAAGCGATGAGTGGCCAAGCGCCGTTCCCGGCCATTCAGTGCTTTTCAATGACACAAGCGGCGCAATGACTTGCCCTGTCAATCAGCGCCTTTTACCGTTCAGCCCCAGCAAACCTGCTCAGAAGAGAGCAGGTCTGCATTGGTACCGGACGGCGTGGGAACGGGATCAAGGTGAGTATGTAACGTTTTTATTTTCTAATAAAAATGTGAGTGGCATTATCTATAGAAGGAGCTATATTTGGGTCACTATATACAGGGTTGGGCTATATGAGGGATACTATATACAGGGGTGTGGTACATGAGGGACACTATATACAGGGGTGGCCTATATGAGGGCACTTTATACAGGGGTGGGCTCTATGGGGGGCATTATATATAGGGGTGGGTTATATGAGGGATACTATATACAGGGTTGGGCTATATGTGAGGCATTATATAAAGGGGTGGACTATACGAGGGATGCTATATATAGTAGTGGGCTATATGTGGAGCACTATCTATAGGGGAAGCTATATGTAGGGCACTATCTACAGGGGTGGACTATATGTGGGACACTATATACAGGGGAGCTATATGTGGGCAAAATCTATGGGGGCTATATGTGGGGCACTATCTACAGAGTGCTGTATGTGGGGCACTATCTACAGGGGCATCTATGCGGGGCACTATCTACAGGGGGATCTATGTGGGGCACTATCTGCAGGGGGCTCTATGGGGGGCACTATCTACAGGGAGAACTGTGTGTGTGTGGGACAAAGTGTATGGTGCTATTATAATCAGGGACACAGTGTATGGCGCTATTATAATTAGAGGTGCAGTGTATGGCGCTATTATATTTAGTGGCTTAGTGTGTGGCCCCATGAGAATTTTATCTTTGTTTATAGGTGCAGAAATGTTTGAAAACTGAGAAGCTGAAGTCATCTGAGCGGCAAACTGCAGAAATGGGCTGTGGCCGAGAGAAGTCATTATAGAGGTCTAGACCGAATGGAGAAGAAAAGGGAAAAGGACTAGAATCTGAGACGTCACCGGTGAGTCACTTAATGTAAATGTTTATTCTGCCCTTAATCAGCACTGTAGTCACTATATGATTGCAGAGAGATGATGGGTGGAATACTTTTTTTTTTGTGAAACAGAATCTCCCAGCATATCCTTACCGTTGTTCCGGCCATGATGGGAGCTGTAGTTTTAAGCCATACAAACCTATACAGTAGGGGTTGCATAAAATTGAGCTGCATTTGTGCTGGTGCTGTATATATGTTATGATCTTGGTTTTGGTGCTGTATATATGTTATGATCTTGGTTCTGGTTCTGTATATATGTAATGAGCTTTGTTCTAGGGATGTATATATGTACTGAGCTTGGTTCTGGGGATGTATATATGTACTGAGCATGGTACTGGGGATGTAGATATGTACTGAGCTTGGTTCTGGGGATGTATATATATGTACTGAGCTTGGTTCTCATGTCATATATATGTATGAGCTTGGTTCTGGTCTGTCTATATGTATGAGCTTGGTTCTGGTGTTGTATATATGTGTGAGCTTGGTTCTGGTGCTGTATATATATATGTATGAGCTTGGTTCTGGTCTGTCCATATGTATGGGCTTTTTCTGGTGCTGTATATATGTACTGAATTTGATTCCGGTGTTGTATTTATGTACTGAGCTTGGTTCAGGTGCTGTATTTATGTAATGAGCTTGGTTGTGATAGTGTATATATATATATGTATGAGCTTGGTCCTGAAGCTGGAATTATGTAGGATATATTTATAATAACAAAATTATGGAGTTGTTATATTTAATGAGAATTTGTCAGGTAGTTTTAACCCCTTGAACCTCCATCATGCGTTAATACATGACCTGACAATATTTCCAAACATTCCGTTGTATGTTTTTTCAGATGCAGCAAAATCTATAAAATTGACTCTTAAGATGGCACACACTATATGCTATTTACTCATTAAAGGGACATGGGGCGGTGCCACTATCCTGAAAAGCCACATAGTTCTGCCTCCAAACCCACCTTTACATTCGTGATTGACATCCCCCGGATGCCTTGTACTCCTTGTGCAGCGAGGTGTAATCTGCCGGGGTGCACCGCGCATGCCAGGGGAGTACAAGGCAATGGCACATCCAAAAAAGTTGGAGGTGGCTGATCGTGATGTAGAACAGCCAGGGGGATGTCAATCAAAATTTGGTGGGCACTATTTCAATTTTCGCCTCAAGCAGCAGAAAAGCTAGAATCGGCCCTGATAATACCACCATACTGTTACTGAATAGAACACACTATACAAAGACCGTTATTATTATCACCATATAGTGAATGGATAATATTTTCACATCATGACCACAAATTACCACTACATAGTGACTGAATAATACCACCATACTGTTACTGAATAATACCACAACACCATTACCAAATATTGACTAAATAATACCCCATACTGTTACTGAACAATACCACCACACCATAACCACAAGGTGACTGAATCAGCATCCCTTAGTTAGCCCCACACACAGCCCTCTGTAGGTAGCGCCACATACACAGCACACCTTGTAGATAGCGCCACACACAGCCCCCTTTTAGATAGTGACCCACGCAACCCCCCTTGTAGATAGCGCCACACACAGCCCTCCCTTGTAGATAGCGCCACACACAGCCTCCCCTTGTAGATGGCGTCACACACAGGCTGCCCTTGTAGATAGTGCCACACCCCCCCGCCACACTTGTAGATAGTGCCACTCAGCCCTCCCCTGTATAGTGTCACACAGCCCCCTTGTAGATGGTGCCACACATCCCTTCTTCATGTATATTGCCACACCCCTATGTATAGAGCCACACAGAACTCCCCCCCCTGTATAGTGCCACACAGCCCCCCCTATCCGGCCTGTGTGGGGACGTCTTATAGGCTGCATGCCTAACAATTCGGGGCACTAGGCAAAAAAATGCATTTAGGGTATTGAATCCTTGCTGTTTTTGGTCTGTTAATATTTTTAACTGCTTGTGTCTTGCAGGGAATCGGTGTAAAGCAGGGATCGGGAACCTTAAAAAGAGTGAGATCTACTGTTGTATCTTGGGAGGGTCTTGAGATTTGCTTGGTTCCCGAGTTGTGACAGGACCATGTGGGGAATGGTGGGAAAGTTATTAGAGGCATTGCTAGGGTCTTAAAAGACATGGTTTCTGAATGGATATTACTTTTAAAATTAAATTCAGCACCTCGGAATATACAGGAGAATTCAGTGCTGATTACATACAGTCAAAATACACAACACTTACATCCAATGACTCACAGGTGACTTCTTCTCTGATTGTAGACGCTCTCTTTCCTCATCGGCCCAGACCACCATGAACACTTCTTCTAGCCACGACTCATCTCTGCAGAGTTAGGTTCCTGACTTTTCCATTATCCTGCTCACCTTCTTATATACCAATTTAATACAGATTATAACACACTTAGCAGGAAATGGCCCCAGTGTTTTGCATATTATGTAATAGCCATGACCAGACAAATAAATAAAAGGAATTGAGTTACAAAGTTTTATTTAGTAATAGTTTGGTATTCTCTGCTTTGTTTTAGTTATTCTGCAAAACTGAAGGTAGAACTTATCTCTATACTGTCTGTATGTCTAATGATCCTATATTTATCTGTCGAGCTATGCCTGTTATCTATCTATCTATATCTATCTATCTATCTATCTATCTATCTATCTATCTATCTATCTATCTATCTATCTATCTATCTATCTATCTATCTATCTATCTATCTATCTATCTATCTATCTATCTATCTTTATATCTATCTATCTATCTATCTATCTATCTATCTATCTATCTATCTATCAATCTATCATCCATCTATCTATGCGTCATCTATCTACAGAAGAATAGAATAACTGTCATTTTGGCAATGGAGCTGTTTCATTTGTTTGGTTTTGTCTCCTTATTAAGCTTTTCTTTCTTACTCCTGAGATGTTCACCTATTTTTCTAAAGAAGTATATAAGAAGAAAAACATCTTTTCAAAGTTAATCTTTCACAATAAATCCAATTTAAAATAACAAGACATGTGAAGGCTGCCATACTTCTTCTTTTAATGGATATCATCAATCAATGTCATTACAAAATACTCCAGCACTGTACTTGAGAAACACAATCCATATACAAGTTCAGGAATAAGTTACTGTTCACAGTAAAGAACATTGGTTGAACTACTTCATATTGGTTTCAAATCTTAATAGAATTGTACAAATGTTTGATTCATTATGTAACATGGAGCAGGTTTATAATGAAACCCATAAATATGTCACAAGAAAAAGTTCATTTCTAGACTCTAAGCAAGTAGGAAATTAGTTTCTTGAGTCTATGTAGGGACACTGGGCTCAGGGGAAAAGCATATTATATTACTAAGTAGTTTATCAAGTTAGTAAACAATATTTTTTTTGCTTTTTTATTTAATTTAGTAATATACAGAGTTTTAGTATCCAATATATATATATATATATATATTTATATATATTTGTCCTTTTCAACATCATAAATAGAGCAAAGGGGTTGTATGAAATGAAAAAAAGGAAAACATTTGCAGAAACAGCGCCACTATTGTCTAAGGGTTGTGTCTGTTACTGCAACTCAGTCCTATTTAAATGGATAGGGTTGAGCTGCAATACCAGACATAGCCCATTGACAAGAGTGGCACTATTTCTAGTGGCAAGCATCAATGTTTTTGAATCTCTTACAAGAAGATAAGAGTACTAAAGGTACCCTGACAGAACATGCCAATTTTGTCATAATCGGATGAAGATCTAATGGCAGATGTCAGAGGAAAGAAGGATCGGGCATGTTCCCACAGGGGATAAGCCACTACCAGAGGTTTCAAAAGTTTTTTTTAGTGTGTATGACTACCATTAGACAAAAGATTTGGAAATGAACAAATTACAGTTTTAATATTAAAATGTAACAATGTAAACTACATGTGTACAAATAAATGTTGGCATGGTAAAAACTGTTAGCTGTAGTAAAAATCATTCAGATGAAAAATTTGTATCCCTCTTATCAGCACTGACTAACTGGAAAAGAGAATTGAGAAAGGTAGACGACATATGCGCATTTAAGGGTAACTAGTTCAAAAATGATGCGCTGATTAGTTTTATAATATTTCCCTGTGGGATCTGAGCTCTGTATTTCTGATACAGAGCTCACACTCCCCTGCTTTCCTTTACGCAACCATACAGTTATAGTATGCAATTCTGTCTGCCGCCATCACTAGGGGGAGCTTACTGGAGACAGATGTCTTCAATAACCTCCAATGTACCCCCTAGTGATGGCAGCAGGCAGCTAAAGCTTAATTCACTAAAGGCCCTTTTGCACTGGCCAATTATTGGGCAAACGAGCGTTTTCAGAAACTCGTTCCCGATAATTGCCGTGTAAACAGGACAACGATCAGCCGATGAGCGAGAAAACGCTCGTTGATCCCCTGATCTTATCGGTTTAAATACTGAAAATATTATCGTTGTCGGCAGCACATCTCGCTGTGATAATAATGTGTGGTGAAGAGAGATCGGATTAACGAGCGCTCGCCCCGATACCTAGCTCCTTGTGAAAGGAGCAAATGAGCGCCGATCAACGAGCTGTCTCATTGATCGGCGCAGGTTTACACTGTCCAAGTTGGCCACAAGTTTTGTGGTTTAACATTATCATATGCCCTAATTCAAATGGGTCTGTCCTATTATAGCATGGGACATTTATTTCCTCTTTATTACACTCCTTTATCAATTCTCATCAGTAGTGATGTAGGTAGAAGGCATCAATTCTCAAAATAATGTACCTGCTACAGGTAATAAGTTTTTAATCTTGACATTCATATAGCTTACCATAAAAACTTTTTATACGGACTGCACAAGACTACAAAAGAAGGTCCCCCATTTTTTAAAGAAAATGCATTAATGATACAGTTAAGAACTGTTACTGCTTGAAAAAAATTCATCACACAGAATGTCCCTTAAGGCTTACAACAGACGAAGATCTTGACCACAAGATTGAATTCAAGATTTTCTTGATGTATGCTCCGATCATCAGTCATGGAGATACTGCTTCACTGGGCTATCGTTATAGACATATGGTTTATTGTTTGCACTCTAAAGATAACGTTATGTAGAGTTACAAAAAGTGTAATACATTATAAGGTTGTTTTGTACAGTTATAAAAATGTTGCCTCTTTCTAGGGTACATATAGAGTACATTGCATAATTTAGTACACCCCTCTAATAAATTCAGCAATTTCTCTTCACAAATAAGACATTTTTGGGGTTCAGGTGTAATGCCTCAGCAACTCTGGTTTATTAGTTACCAATGAAACATGTCAATACTAAACAACAACCCAGTAACCCCCTGGACTTTAAAAACTGCTCTGCCCTTCCTCTCCTTGCCTGAGCGTTGTTTGCATTCCTGTGTTCGTCTATGCAAATCGTCCCTTAGTTGTATCCTGCTCCCGGTGTTCCCGTAACCTGCTTCCCGTATCCTGTATCCTGTTGCTGTGTTTGTTCCTGAGCCTAAACCTAATGTGGGAATCGTGTGTGCCTCATCTGCCACGTCTGTTGCCATCTGCCACGTCTGGTATCATCTGCCATGTCTGGTGTCATCTGCCAAGTCATTTAAAAATAGAAATACATCTTTATGTTCAGATGGGGTGTACACATTTATGCAGTGAACTGTATTTAAGAGTGAGATATAGAAATATGTCTATGGAGACACAACAACCTCATTGAATAAGCACTTGGTGATTTTTTTTCCCAAAGTCAATGACTTTCTTTTAAGACCCATGGTACATGTAAGCACCCTTTGTAGTCTAAAGGCTTTGAAGATTGCATAATGGCTCCTGCCAAACACTTACGCGCATCAGGAGCTGTTACGTTTTCCAGGAATAACACAAGACAAGTGGCAAATTCGCTGCCCTTCTTTTTTGCTTATTGAATTTAATGTTGGAATATGTTGGCAATGCAAGCAACAGAAAATGGATATATAATAACCAGTTAAATTATGTTCTAAGTTGTTTACTATAATTTTTTTCAGGATTCTGTATCTGAATGAGTCTAAAAGCTTCATATCAGGGGATCTGGGGATCAGGGGATCAGAAATACAGTACAGCCGACCATGATACTCTGTCCGTACCAATCAAAGAGTGCAGAATTGAAGCACAAACGAAATGAGAAAGTTGTTAAAGTTGTTGTCCAATCTTCTGGCAGTATGTTGTAGAGCCGGTGGAGCTGTCCAGATAATGTATTATTTTGTGGGGAAAGATTCAGGATAATCTGTGATTCAGTGATTAAAATCACTGCTCACTGTGGACTAAAGAGTCCAGTGGGCGGTCTCAACCATTGATTGACATCCTTCCCCGCATTAGTGTGCATACAGGCATAGCGGCCAATTAATGAGTGAGACCGCCCACTGGACTCTTTAGCCCACAGTGAGCAGGAAATGAAAGCAATAAATTACAGGTTATGCTGAATATTTTATAAAAAAACTATAAATCAATCTGCTCCGTTCTTTGCGATCTATAACATGCTGCCAGAAGATTGGACAACTGCTCGATGTGACAGTTTCCCTTTAAGTTTTCATTTGCTACTTCTTTATTAATAGTCAAGTATGTTTTTCTTCAGCAGCAGTGAGAATGTTCTGGCAAAACGTCTTCCTTCTCATTAAAGTATCTTGAAAAAAGACATCAGGTTTTATAAACCATCTGCCAACAGATCTAGTAAAGATATAATAAAACTGCAGCACAGGAAAATAGATGTACCTTTATTATATTTGTTATCTTGTGCTTGAGATAAACCACCTCAGCATTTCTTTAAATTTCAGATTTTGCTTACTTGATGTGAAAGGGATAATGGCAATATAAGGTAATCCGCTTGGCTTTTTGTTGGAATAGCTTTGTGCTCAAGTACTCAGTATGTAGAGGTGGTAATGTGTTTCTATAAGTCTAACAGTAGATTCTGATGCACAGACTGTAAATTTTGTATATTTGTCTAAGTATGGTTTATTTATTGTGCACTGTGCCTTTAAGTGCCATGATAACTGAATACTATTTTATCCTCTAGGTGGCATCACACTGGAGTGGCCTGTCAGCTCTGTGTATTTATATTATTGCACTATGATGTTTTGCCTGTTTTGCTGTTAAAGGGGTTATGTAGGGACCAAAAATTATTAGCAGTTGTGAAAGCAAAAATATTTTCCAAAGTGTTTTAGACTTACTGTATACCTTATATACTCATATCCTTATATGTTTGTACAAGTTAGTTATATTAGAAGGCAGGTGCTCTGGGACTTTAAGGAGTAGTGCCGTGTGCAAAGCACTACGCAGCAATAATAATAATTAAAATTAAGAATTATAGTGCGTGTGCAAAACACTACGCAGCAATAATAAGAATTAAAATGGAGAATCAGTGCTGTGTGCAAAGCACTACGCAGCAATAATTGGGAAGATGAGGGAACGGCCCCCCTAAGAGCCAATTAAGTTGTGGAACTTTATCTAAACTTTCTGACTCATTTGTTGTTGCAATTTTGTTATAAATATCCGTGCTGATAAGAATAAAGTAGAAGCATTTTCATACAGTAACGTGTCTGTGTGTTTTTGCTACTCCGAGCTGCTCGTACTCATAAATGATTTTTAACCCCTTAGTGACCAGCCCATTTTAGGCCCTAATGACCAAGCTATTTTATTCGTTTTTCTATAGTCGCATTCAAAGAGCTATAACGTTTTTATTTTTTTGTCTACATAGCTGTATGAGGACTTGTTTTTTGCGGGATTAGTTGTGCTTTTTTATAGCACCATTTTTGGGTACATATAATTTTTATATTAACTTTTATTAACCCTTTTGGGGGGGATTATAAAAAAAAACTGAAATTCCGCCATTGTTCTATGCGTTTTTAAATTGACGCCGTTCACTATGCGACGTAAATAACATGTTACCTTTATTCTATGGGTTGGTACGATTACGGCGATACCACATATGTATAGGTTTTTTTTATGTTTTACGACTTTTGCACAATAAAAACACTTTTGAACTAAAATTATTTGTTTTTGCATCGTTGCTTTCGAAGAGCCGTAATTTTTTTATTTTTCCATCAATGTAGTGATTTTTTGGGCTTGTTTTCTGCGGGACAAGACGTAGTTTTGAATGGTACTGTTTTGGGGTACATGGGACTTATTGATTCATTTTTATTATGACTTTTTTGGGGGGCAATGGAAAAAAATTGCAATTTTGCCATGGTTTTTTGCGTTTTTTTTTTTACGGTGTTCACTTTGCGGTTTAAATTACATATTAACTTTATTAATGGAGTCATTACGGTCGCGGCGATACCACATATGTGTACTTTTTTTTTTTTTACACTTTTACTAAATAAAACCACTTTTTATGGAAAAAAATGGTTTTATTTATTTTTTTACTGTACTTTTTATTAATAATCTTTATTTCACTTTGATGACTTATTTTATTAGTCCCACTAGGGGACTTTACTGTGCGATATTCCGATCGCTGCTATAATGCTCTGGTATACTTCGTATACCAGAGCATTATTGCGTGTCAGTGTAAATCTGACAGGCAATCTGTTAGGACGTGCCTCCGGCGCGTCCTAACAGGAATATGTCCAGGGCAGACCTGGGGGCTTTTATCAAGCCCCCGGCTGCCATGACACCCCATCGGAGACCCGCGATTTCATTCGCGGGCCGCCGATGGGTGACAGAGGGAGCGCACTCCCTCTGTAAACAAAGTTAAATGCCGCGGTCGCTATTGACTGCGGCATTTAACGGGTTAAACGGCCGCGATCAAAGTAAACTTCGATCGCGGGCGTTGGAGCAGGAGCTCAGCTGTCATCAGACAGCAGAGCCCCGGCTCCTGCCTGCACGGGAGACCCGTGCAGGACTTAGACTAGGCTGACGTGAAAAGGCGTCAGCCTAGCCTAAAGCCCATTAGTGACCGACGTAAAAAGGCGTATTAGTGGTCACTAAGGGGAAGCTAATTTGGAGCTGGATGGAACTCAAGGCGTAGTGGGTTGGTAAATTGCACTCACACAGTGTACTCACTACAGTATGTGAGTACTAGTACACTCGCTAATATATATTCTGGTCCCCCGTTGCGATGATTGTGAGATTTTCATAGATTTTTATAGCTCTGGTGGGGGACCGGAAGTCTAATTACACAGCCTTCTTTGATGATGATATCACTCTTCATTATGTGACCGGCCCCGCTGTACTCTATGTACAAGAAGTAGCAGTAGTACAGCCATACCTCCCAACCATCCCGGATCCGGCGGGACAGTACCGGTTTCTCACCGGGGTCCCGCCGTCCCGGGCGGTCTGCAAAATGTCCCGCTGGGCGCTGCAGCTGTATCAAAACAGCTGATCACTGACAGGCGCCCTGCATGCCAGACAACTGCAGCAGCGATCAGAAGAAGGCAGGAGTCTTGCAGTGGTGTTCTGACTGGGATCGATGCCGGCCCGGGAGTGGACCAGTCCAGTCATCTGACCTGTCATCTGACCTCACCGGGCAGGTGACAGGTCAGGTGACTGGACTGGTCCACTCCCGGGCCGGTATCGGCACCAGTGAGAACGCCGCTGCAAGACTCCTGCTTTCTTCTGAGGGTGAGTGACGTCAAAGCAGAGCGGAGAATGGCAGCAGTAGGCTACCTCTACCGCTCTCCGCTCTGGCGGCATTGTGGCACAAAGTATAAGGGGGTTGTGTGGCACTATGTATAAGGGGGAGGGGGTTGTGTGGCACTATGTACAAGGGGGAGGGTGGTTGTGTGGCACTATGTACATGGGGAAGGGTGGTTGTGTGGCACTATGTATAAGAGGGAGGGGGGTTGTGTGGCACTATGTACAAGGGGGTAGTGGGGTTGTGTGGCACTATGTACAAAGGGGGAGGGGGTTGTGTGGCGCTATGTACAAAAGGGGAGCTGTGTGTGGTGCTATCTACAGGGGGTGCTGTGTGTGGCACTATCTACAGGGGGGCTGTGTGTGGAGCTATCTACAGGGGGGATGTGTGTGGCGCTATCTACAGGGGGTCTATGTGTGGAGCTATCTACAGGGGGTCTGTGTGTGGAGCTATCAACAGGGGGGGCTGTGTGTGGAGCTATCTACAGGGGGGACGTGTGTGGAGTTATCTACAGGGGGTCTGTGTGTAGAGCTATCTACAGCAGGGCTGTGTGTGGAGCTATCTACAGGGGGCTGTGTGTGGTGCTATCTACAGGGGGTCTGTGTGTGGAGCTATCTACAGGGGGCTGTGTGTGGCGCTATCTACAGGGGGGCTGTGTGTGGCACTATCTACAGGGGGGCTGTGTATGGAGCTATCTACAGTGGGGCTGTGTGTGGCACTATCTACAGGGAGGATGTGTGTGGAGTTATCTACAGGGGGTTTGTGTGGAGAGCTATCTACAGGGGGGCTGTGTTTGGAATGATCTACAGGGGGCTGTGTGTGGAGCTATCTACAGGGGGCTGTGTGTGGCGCTATCTACATGGTGTGCTGTGTATGTGGCGCTATCTACAGGGGGCTGTGTGTGGGGCTAACTAAGGGATGCTGATTCAGACACTATGTGGTTATGGTGTGGTGGTATTGTTCAGTAACAGTATGGGGTATTATTTAGTCAATATTTGGTAATGGTGTGGTGGCATTATTCAGTAACTGTAGTGGTAATTTGTAGTCATGATGTGAAAATATTATTCAGTCACTATATGGTGATAATATCGGTCTTTGTATAGTGTGTTCTATTCAGTAACAGTATGGTGGTATTATCAGGGCCGATTCTAGCTTTTCTGCTGCCTGAGGCGAAAATTGAAATAGTGGCCACCAAATTTTGATTGACATCCCCCTGGCTGTTCTACATCACGATCAGCCACCTCCAACTTTTTTGAATGTGCCATTGCCTTATACTCCCCTGGCATGCGCGGTGCACCCCGGCAGATTACACCTCACTGCACAAGGAGTACAAGGCAATGGCGCATCCGAGAAAGTTGGAGGAGACTGGTAGTGATATATAACAGCAGGGTGGATGTCAATCACGAATGTAAAGGTGGGTTTGGAGGCAGGACTATGTGGCTTTCCAGGATAGTGGCACCACCCCATGTCCCTTTAATGAGTAGATAGCATATAGTGTGTGCCATTTTAAAAGTCGATTTTATAGATTTTGCTGCATCTGAAAAAATCATACAAGGGAATGTTTGGAAATATTGTCAGGTCATGTATTACCGCATGATGGAGGTTCAAAGGGTTAAAACTACCTGACAAATTCTCATTAAATTTAACAACTTCACAATTTTGTTATTATAAATATATCCTACATAATTCTAGCTGTCTACAGGGGGCTGTGTGTGGAGCTATCTACAGGCAGCTGTGTGTGGAGCTATATACCGGGGGGCTGTGTTTGGAACGATCTACAGGGGGCTGTGTGTGGAGCTATCTACAGGGGGGCTGTGTGTGGAGCTATCTACAGGGGGGCTGTGTGTGGCGCTATCTACAGGGGAGCTGTGTGTGGAGCTATCTACAGGGGGGCTGTGTTTGGAGCGATCTACAGGGGGCTGTGTGTGGAGCTATCTACAGGGGGCTGTGTGTAGGGCTATCTACAGGGGGCTGTGTTTAGAGCAATCTACAGGGGGCTGTGTGTGGAGCTATCTACAAGGGGGCTCTGGTGGATGATTTTTCCATTGACCGGTAGCAGAGTTACACAACTGGAAAAAAAAATCCCCATCATGTAACTCTGCTACCTGTCAATTGAAAAGTCATCAACCACAGAGTCTCCCTTTTGACTTTCATTGTTCTCAGCCTTTTGGTTTGTCCTGCAGCTGCTGCAACGTGAAGTTTTTTTTTAAAATTGTAAGTCTAGAGATCTGCAGTGAGAATATGATCTTGTTATTTGAAGAAGGATCTGGCCGTGATTTGATGTGTTTATGCGGGATATTGGGCGTGGTTAGGGGCGTGGCTTAAAATGTCCTTCTTTCCGAATTCAAAAGTTGGGAGGTATGGTACAGCGAGTACATAGTGTACAGTGAGGTCAGTCACATGGCAAAGAGTCATATCATCAAAGAAGGCTGTGCCACTAGACTTTCGGTCCCACTGCAGCGCTATAAAAATCTATGAAAATGTTAGAATCAGAGCGACAGGGGACCGGAATGTATAATAGCGGGTGTACTCACATACTGCAGTGAGTATACTGATACTGCTAAGAATTTTTGGTCCCCTTTAAGGTAAATGATGGTTGGCTCACTGGCATTCTAAATTGCTTGGTGTCGAGATCTACGGCCCGGACGTCATCTTGACTGATTTTTTGGTACAACATAACAGTGAGGGTGACAAGCTGCATGGCTGTGCAGCGTCCTCATGCTCAGGCCGCTGATTGGTTTATTTAAAGTGGCTGTTCCCGCCAAACGTGTTCAGTGCACGGCTACGGCACATGGAGAGGAGGCATGCTGCAGTGCCAGTGTGGCACAAACAATGTGTTGGGCCTGAAGGGCATGTGTGAGCCCCGGAAGCCTTGGAGGGCCCGTGGAGATTGCTGGGCCTAGGAAACAGACTGCATGACAAGTGTTGTGCTGCAGGGAGAACAGACTGTTTTCAGTGTTTGGGTGAAGGTGGAAGAACAAGGACTGTGTCACTGTTGAGAGAAAGAGCTGCTGGAAAGCCAGAGCTGCTTTGAGAAAAATCTGTTGAGACTGAGCTGCTGCAGAAACCACGGCACTGACATTGGACCTGACAGTGTGGTCCTATAGTGTGCTGCGATGATGGGTAGAAGCCTCTCTGTGGTTGTGTGTGGAGTCGTGTGAGCAGTGGTGGGGGTGGGCGGGAGTCGGGAGCCCTCCCACATGATACTGTGCAGCAAGTTGCAGACTACTAGGCATTAAAGAGGCTCTGTCACCAGATTTTCAAACCCCTATCTCGTATTGCAGCGAGGACACATCGGCACCAGGCGACAGAGGCTACATCGACTTACCTGCAAACGCCGATGCTGCTGCAATAAGAATCAACTGTAGCCTCTGTCGCCTGGTGCCGATGTGTCCTCGCTCGTCCGACACGATGCAGTACCTGGGGCAGGAAGTGACGTCACAGCGTGATCTCTCGAGAACACGCTGTGTGTCTGTGCACTGCCAGAAGCTGGGTGTTAACGAAGAGAAGTGGATGATGCTGATTCGTCAGCATCATACACTTCTATTCACAACGCCCAGCTAGTAAAACAAGTAAAAACGCCCAGATGTACACACACAATACACGCCCACTTGGACATAACTTTAAACACGCCCAGTTGTACTTAAGAAAGGCTCATTTGCATAAATATAAAAATGCTCATAACTTGGCCAAAAATGCTCGTTTTTGAAAAAAATAAATGTTATTGTAATCTACATTGCAGCGCCGATCTGCTGCAATACGAGATAGGGGTTTGAAAATCTGGTGACAGAGCCTCTTTAAGTATTGCTGGAACGATCCCTGCCTCCACGCAAAACATCCTTGACTCTTGTCCGCGACATTCAGTCTTTAGCCAGCCATCATGCCTGAGCCATGTAATACAAATTGTGCACCTCTGTGAAGGAAAAGGGGTGCATGTCCAGTTTTGGCCGAGTTGCCATTTAAAACCTCCTGGTCTTCATACAATCTTTACCCACAACTTCCCTGTAAGGTTATCCACCATCTTACCCCCTTTCCATCACTGTTACAAGTATCTTCACAGGTGACGTGTACTGAAGTCACAGCTGGCGATATCTATTGCGCAATTTGTTACTTTTGTTGAAATCAAAGTACTATTTTTATAGTAAGCATTTTACTTGAAAACATTCACAATTCTATGTGCTCCCTTAATATAATAGTGGATCTCAACATGTATAGCTTAAGGATGGACACATCTTATCAGTGAGCATATGGACTGCTAAGTTTGCTGTATTACAGAAAAATACAATTTGGATCTTGTACAGAGACATAATATAGCCATGAGGTCTAAAAAACTTGACCCCTTAACCTCTTCCCGACATGTGCAATATATACAGCGCACGTCGGGTGGGTGAATAAGGAGCCGGCTCACGAGCTGATCCTGCTCAGTAGGACAAGTGTGTCGGCTGTGTGTTACAGCCGACACTTCCGGGTAACGATTGGTATCCCTCTCGTTTAACCCGTTAAATGCCCCGTTTAATAGTGACCACAGCATTTAAAACACTGAAAACAGTAACGTTCCAAAGGCCCCCCGCGGTGCCATCGGGGATTGCTGTTGGTTGGGATGGCAGCCTGGGGGCCTGATGAAGGCCCCCAGATCCGCAATATTTATACTTCTATGCCTCCTAATGAGTAAAAAAAAATAAACGTAAAGAAAAAACCCTTTTCCCATTTTCCCTCAACCGCAAAAAAAAACAATTAACATAACTGGTGTAGACGCATCCGTAAAAGTCTGAACTATTACAATATATCATTATTCAGTCCGCACGGTGAATGCCGTAAAAAATAAAAAACTTCAGAATTGCTGTCACTTCATATCCCACAAAAAAATTAATAAAAAGTGATCAAAAAGTCTCATGTACCCCAAAATGGTACCAATATAAATGACAGCTCGCTCCGCAAAACATAAGCCCTCATACGGTTAAATCGACGGAAAAATAAAAAAGTTATGGCTCTCACAATATGGCGACAAAACTGTAATTTTATTTTTAACAATCAGTTTTTTCCATGTAAAAGTAGTAAAACATAAAAAAAACGATATCAATTTGTTATCGCTGTAATCGTATTGACCTGCAGAATAAAGTTAACATGCCGGTTTTACTGCATGGTGAACGCTGTATAAACAAAACCACCCAAAAGATTGAGGAATCGCTGTTTTTTTCTTATTCCACACCACAAATATTTTTTTTTTCGTTTCCCACTACAATATATGGTACAATAAATCTACAACTCGTCCTGCACAAAACAAGCCCTCACACGGCAATATTGATAGAAAAATAAAAAAAGTTATGGCTTTTGGATTGTAGGGTGGAAAAAACGAAAGTGAAGATCCGAAAAATGGCTGCGGCGGGAAGGGGTAAATGACCAGCCAAATTATGCCTCTCAGCCTTTTCAGCAGCCATAACTTTTTTATTATTTCACTGACGTGGCTGTATGAGGTATTGTTTTATGCGGGAGAATTTTTTTTTTTTCTGGGCACTTTTGGGGTAGAAATAATTAACTGTGTAAATTATGTAGTTTATTTTTGCGGCTTGAAAATAAGAACAAGCGATTTTCAGCATTGTTCTTTTTTTTTTTGTTTATTGTTTTATCACATTCACGGTTCACTATAAATAAATGGATAAATAATTCTTCGGGTTATAACGGTGGTGTAGATACCTAATATGTGTAGTTTTTTTTTTTTTTTATGTAATGTATTGGCAATAAAATATATTTTATGCCAGATAATGAAATATTTTCTTTGGACATTTTATTTTTTATTTTTCTTGTTACATTTTTATTTTTTTTTTATTTTTAATCGCCATGAAAAGATTACTTAATTTACAACTTTATTTCTTACATATAATGTATTAGCATATTCCTGCATGCTAATACATTATACTGTGTCACTATGACAAAGGCTGAAGAAGAGGGGACTTCCCTTTGATCATGCAGCGGTCACGGATCACGGCGATCAAAGTGTTTAACAGCTGGGGTCAGAGTTTTTTCCGACCCTGCTGTATTCAGCAGATTGGTCTAAGTTCAGAAACTGTAAGTTACAGCTCTTGCTTAGAGAATGAACGCTCCTAGGAGCACTCATAACCATTTTCTACAGTGACGCAAAAAGATGTTGCTGTAAACTAAGGACCTGTACCACCTGACATCAAAAGACACAGGGGCGGTCTCTAAGGGGTTAAAAGGCCTAATGTCGGACTTGTAAACAGCGGTTTTCATATGCAAGTATGAGACAGCAGCGACCTTCTTGGATACCAGACAACGGGGACCGGAACGCGGGAATGAAGCCAGGAGCAAGCAGGAGAAGGCCACCAGGTATGTTAACTAGAATTTTGCAGTTTTTAGGCCTCATGCACACGACCGTAGCCATGTGCACGGCTGTGATTTTCGGGTCGGCCGGTCGCCGAGTGTCACCCGCAAATAGTGGGCCGTGCACATGGCCGCGTCCTTTATTTTCTATGAGCGTGCAAAACACGGCCGTAATAAACCATGTTCGTTCTTTTTGCGATCCAGGCTCCTGGGCCATGCACGGATGGGTCCATTGAAATGAATAGGGCCGCAATTCACCCGTGCATTTTCGGGGGAATTGCGGACGCAAATGCACGTTCGTGTGCATGGGGCCTAAGTTAATTTTTTATTTTTGATTGGAGGGTCACTTTAAATATGGCTCTGTCGATGCTCTGTCCGGGTATTCTGCTCATACAGGGAGCCCCTGACGTCATAGTTCATATATGGACAGTTTTTTGGTGCGCGTTTTGGTCGCACGGCACCATGTGAATACACCCTAAAAACTGCTTGGTGATCTTGTTCAGTATCAGCCGGAAGGGATACACTGTATACATAAAGCAAATGCAAACTTAGGGTGTATTTATTTGAGTAATTACCTGTGTTTTTGTCATTTTAATAATTGCAGCAAAAACGTGACATTTTTGTATGAAATACAATGGTTTAACTTTGACTATAAGGGCAAAGCCACACGTGGCGGAATTGCTCTTGAATTCCGCTGCGGACACTCCGCAGCGTTAATCCGCAGCGGAGCCGTTTCTCCATTGACTTCCACTTCTATTTAGTAGGGTTCGTTTAGACGAGGCTGAAAATTCCGCTGCGGAGCATAGGCTGCGGTGCGTAATTTGGTGTCCGCAGCATGCAATGGATGTTGCGGAGTTGTGGCGGACTGGTTGCGGACTCATGGTGGAATTTCTCCATTGACTTCAATGGAGATTCTAAATTCCGCAATGAAGTCCGCAGCTGTCATGAAAATGTTATATGTGCTGCGGATGCGTCTTGCTTTTTTGACATGACATTTCTTCATTCTGGCTGGACCTATGTATTTCTAGGTCTACAGCCAGACTGAGGAAGTCAATGGGGCTCCCGTAATTACGGGAGCGTTGCTAGGAGACGTCAGTAAATAGTCACTGTCCAGGGTGCTGAAAGAGTTAAGCGATCGGCAGTAACTGTTTCTGCACCCTGGACAGTGACTACTGATCCCAATATACAGCAACCTGTCAAAAAAATAGAAGTTCATACTTACCGAGAACTCCCTGCTTCTGTCTCCAGTCCGGCTTCCCAGGATGACGTTTCAGTCTAAGTGACGGCTGCAGCCAATCACAGGCTGCAGCGGTGACATTGACTGCCGCGTCATCCAGGGAGGTCGGGCTGGATGCCGAAAGAGGGACGCGTCACCAAAACAACGGCCAGTAAGTATGAAATTCGTTTACTTTCACTAGGGAAAGTGCTGTCCCTTCTCTCTATCCTGCACTGATAGAGAGAAGGGAAGCACTTTTCCCGCAGTCCGCAGCAGCTAGTCCGCATCAATTTACTGCACATTTTGGGCAGATCCGCCGCAGAATCTGCAACGCAGATTCTGTGCGGCATTGATGCGGACAGTTGCGGAGGAAATCCGCCACGTGTGGGCATGCCCTAAAAATCAGGTGGAAAAACTGCAATGGAAACGCTTCATGTAAACATAAACTTACTGTAAGACCAAGGATTTAGTGGAGGGTGTTTAGTTGGTATTATCACACACACAGTCACATAGTATAGTATTATTATAGTATTGTAGTATTTAGTAATATATATTATAGTATTATTACATTATTGGTTAGATGCTCTAATTTCAAGTGATCTACTGCTTGATTTTAAAGCTAAATAAATCTAAATTTCAGTACATATTCGCTTTACTGTTATTGTTCTTTTCTACTTCTACTGCATGACTTTATTCTTTAGGGCTTGTTTTTCTTTTTTTTAGCACATATTTGTTTTTTATTATTTCATGTGAATTTTTCCCAAATTTATTAATTATTCAAAGCATTTTTAATTCTGCAGAAAATAAAAAAAAGTGTGAAAATATATTTACAGAAACAAAATGAACATAAAAACTCTACTATTCAACAAGAGTAAAAGGCTAATATTTTTTATGAACATTTGTGTTCTAAGCTTGACTTTTATTCATTTATTTTTATTATCTGTCTCTTTTCCTTTCAACAGAATTAAAAGTGGAAATTCAATATTTGAGTTTCATTGACTTCACAGCTGAAATTGTATTGTTAATAAGTAACAAAGCGTTTGTTGTTCTGTGTGAAAAATCACCTGACCTTCGACCTGTGGCAACAATATAAATTCTCTAGATTAATTACCCCGTTCCTGGGCCACGCCCTATTGAATTCAAATTAATGGCCCAATCTGCTTCAATGAAAATCTGGCTTGGGGAAATCTTGACAGTTCACAAAGTCACTGGAAAGGGGAGGTATGTTAGTACAACAGAGCCTGTCATTTATTCATAGCATAGAGTAGAATGACTTGTGGTTAATTAGTTTCAAGAGAAGCAGACAGAAAAACTACAAAGACCTTAATGTTTTGCAGCTGATGTGTTGTCTACACATTGGTTCTGCTAAAATGCAAATTTGTCAGAAGCCTGAAGACATTCAATGCAGCAGAGCAGCTTTAGTTCTCCATTTGCTCTCAGTAAATAAGGTGCAAATTACTTCTTGATGCAATTATGTGGTATCAAAGAATGGAACAACTTCTAGATCAAATTAGGAATAATGTTTTTGAAATCTAAACCTATTCACAGCACATGGCCGTATAAGAGTTTTATTTTGTTCAGAGCCATAATAGGGCATGTGGCCTGTACTATACCTAATTTTTTTCTACCAGATTTAAACAAATCCAACAGAAAATGTTGCGGCATGCTCCATCGGACCCCCTAAGTATGCAGGTATTCCCTCCTAGAAGCAAATCAAAAGAGTCCATCAAAGAATACTTGCCTGTACTGTCATAATATGATGAGTCGCCAGTACCTTACATGCCGCTGGCTTCTTTTGACTTCTGACTCCTAGCCATGTCTGTCTTTAGGAATGCATAAAAACTAAAAATTAAAAGGGCCAACACAAATGTTCCCTACATCTCATTGATAGTATAAGGATCATCACCCTATATTCTGGCTCAGAACAATACTCTAGTTCCTAGTCATAAGGTACTTTTTGGCCAATTTTGGATTCTGACAACCCACTGATAATCTGGTATTTTTCTAACTTAAAGAGGCTCTGTCACCACATTATAAGTGCCCTATCTCCTACATAATGAGATTGGCGGTGTAATGTCGGTAACAGCAGTGGTTTTTATGTAGAAGATCGCCCACAACACCCACTTGGTCTAAAGTAAAAACACGCCCAGTTGGGCATTAAGAAAGTCATTAGCATAAAGTTAAAATCGCTCATAACTTGGTGAAAATTGATCGTTTTTCTAAATAAAAAAACACTGCTGTTACCTACATTACAGCGCCGATCTCATTATGTAGGAGATAGGGCACTTATAATTTGGTGACAGAGCCTCTTTAAGGTTCTTTTACACTGGCCAATCATCTGGCAGCCGATGAACAAGCAAACGCTTGTACACCGGAAGATTGTATCATTTGAAATGCATAAACTTTTATCGTTGTCAGCAGCACATCTCCCTGTGCAAACAATAAGAAGTTGTACTGCCGACACGATAGAACTGCTGGAAACGAGCGATCGTAGTAACAAGCGCTCATCCCCATACTAGCTCCTTGTGACCAGCGCAAACGAGCGCCGATCAACGAGGAGTCTCATTGATCGGCGCTCATTTATATGGCCCACGTTGGGCCGTGAAATTCTACCTTTAGACTTCTGTTTGAACTATGCCCATCTCAAACTTTGTTTAATGATATCTGAATTCTGCCAGCCTGTTTACCAATCTGCACAACCTTTACCAACTTGTAACCACTACTAACAGCCATGTGCATGGAGCCTGTATGGCAGTGCACAAAGGCCGTATGATTCCTTGGTATGAAACTTTAGCAGCTTTGTCTGCCGCCGCACAGACTCCTTCGGACTCAAGTATGGATATAGTCTCTCCTAAAAGCAATGCTTCTGGAGGAGAATACCTCTCTGCATAAAGTGTTTAGGCATATAGAGGTACAGTAGAGGTATTATGAAACACGGCTATGTGCATGATGTTTTATTGTTTAGTAGCTCACTCTGAAACTGCTCATTAGAGGCCTCCATCAGGAAGCCCCTCTGGGGGTGTCAACCTGAGCATTTGACCAGGAAAATCTATACTAAAGACAAATCTTAAGGGGGTTTTACACTGGGCGATTATCGGGCAGACGAGCGTTCAGAGAACGATCATTGCTGATAATTGCCCTGTGTAAATAGGGTAGCGATCAGCAGATGAACGAGCAAATGCTCAATCATCTGCTGATCGTATCGTTTTAAAAAAGTAAAATATTATCATTGTCGGCAGCACATCTCCCTGTAAACGCGCTGCCGACATGATAATAATTTATGATGACGAGCGATCGGAGTAATGACCGCTCGTCCAATATTAATAGCTCCTTCTGATAGGAGCAAACGAGCGCTGTCTCGTTGATCGGTGCTCGCTGCACCGGCCGATTATCGGCAGGTGTAATAGGAGCTTAACACTATATAATAAATATTTAGAACAAATTAAGCAGGATAATAAAAGTTTAAAGTATCTTTAATATTGTTCTTAACAATAAGACTATTGATGGTATAATTTAAGTGGATACAGCTGTGGAAGTATTATTATCAAGATGACTAAATAAGGAAATAGAAAGAAAATATATATTAGATAAGGGATAAACAATGAAGCTGTGTTGTAATGATAAGAATTAAGTCAAAGGTCTTTTGTGTTTGTCATGAGCAAAAGTAGATTGTCCAAATGGTCCAAATCGCTGCTCTGTTTTCTCTTAGCTTCACGCTATAGAAAAATATTTTCCTAAATCAAATTTTAACATTTCTGCACTAAAATCAGAAGAAAAATGATAGAAACACCTATATTACATAATACACAGGAAAAAGTTTTGAAAGATTTAAAAGTTAGCATAAAAAAAGACTTAGAATATAATTATACACTCAACAGACTTTTACTAGAAAGACAGGGGTATATGTATCATTGTCAAACTCCATAAATTGGTATATTTAATTATCCATTTGGTTTGCCCCGACTTCTCTGTAGCAATCAAAATGGTTGTAAATGATAAGGAAAAAATATAAAAAAAAAAAAAAAAATTCTAGAGACAGTGCCACTCTTGTATGTCAGGTGTTGCAGCTCAGACCTATCCACTGCCTGTTGGAATAACTTTATCTCATGTGTATGACACACTAAAACAGCTGCTGTGCCTTCTGGTATGAACTTTGAAGCTAGAATTAAAGGGGTTGTCCAGGATTAGAAAAAAAGTGTCTGTCTTTTTCTCCGCTCTTCAAGTAAATGTGGCAGAGCTGCCATACCAAACACAGCCCATGGACGATAGTGGCGCTGTTTCTGGACAACAACAAAAAAAAACTTTTTCCTAAGCCCAGACAACCACTTTAATATAAATCGCAGACCCCAGTGTAAGTTTTCCACTGTATTAAAATTATACCATGATATTGAGGGGTATCAATGCAAACTGCAAGAGTCTTTCCATTTTATTTCAGATATAGGGAGTTTTTCTACACAGAGCACAATTCCTACCAGTATACACATGTATTAACACTACAAGGAATCTATTGGAATGTCAATTCTTCTAACATATTTAATTGTGTCTAATGCCGCCCACAATGTTATTTCAAATACTGACAGATAAATGACTTATTTTGAAGGGGTTGTCTGCTTTTTGTCAGACGGGTTCAGTGTGTCCCAGCAAATGGCTGTAATCTATGGGGGATACTTGACAGCAGGTGTTAAATTTCCCTGTAGCGCCACCGCAGGGGAAAAAGTGGGCTTTACATACTTCCCACTGAAATCGACTGTCCAGTCCTCCACAAAGAGAGATGCTTGTAGTAGCTATTTTCCACTCTGGCTAATAGACATAGATCATGAATAACTCACCCTATTAACTCATAATGCTCCCTAATAATATTTTATAATGGATTTTCTAAACCAGAAAACCCCATTAAAGAGGTTGTCTCATCATTGAGGCCTTTTAGCAAATTGGATTTATAAAGCCAGAGAAAGGCTAATTAAAGCAATTGACGTGTTGTTTTTTTAATTTTATTTACCACCTTAATCTTGGCTACCTCTCTATTGGGTTCAGCTTCTTTGTGTAAAAGAGGATCTGTCACTAGTTTATTATTTCCCTATCTCCTAACTAATCTAATAGGCGCTATGATGCTGATAACTACAGTGTGATTTGTTTTCAAAAACTTTATTATTTGCAAAGTTATGAGCATTTTTCTAAATATGCTAATGCAGTTCTAATAGCCAAATGGGAGGTAACTCTTTCTTTTCACCCTGGTCGGTGTAATGTTTTCTGTATGACTCTGTCCAATCAGCATCATACAGTTCTCCTCTTCCCAGCCCAGCAACACAGTGTGATCATATGTTATACAGCTTTCATTCACGACTGGTGGTGGTACCTCCGGTTGTTTCACAACTAGAACTGAGATCCTGTGATCTCATCTTTCATATGCCACCAGAACCACTGTTCTAGGTGGTCCACAGCCCGAGATATGGCTATTTGAAGTGATCCCCCTTCCCTCTAGCCTCAGTCTCTCACACAGTATGAAGCAGCTTCATGCTGATAGGACAGCGTCAGAGGCTGTGAGGAGGCTTAACCTCAGGGGAATCGCTAGTGTTGATACCCACTTGTCTAGTATAGCCTCATTTGCATATTTTGAAAAAAGCTCATAACTTTTAAAATAATAAACATTTTGGGACACAATTTTTACTAGCATTATCAGTGTGACAGCGCTTATTAGATTAGCTAGGAGATAGGGCATTACTAAACTAGTGACAGATCCTCTTTAAGCCAATCTTGATGCTTTAACCCCTTCCCGCTCCTGGACGTACTATTACGTCATGGCAGCTGTATCGTTCGCGCTCCATGCCGTAATAGTACGTCTCGGGAGTAACGGCCGTTTCGGCCGTCCTCCCGACACATACAGGAGCTGTGACGCTGCTGTCTTGTTCAGCAGCTGTCACAGCTCCTACAGCGGGGACCGATCGCTGTGTCCCCGCTGATTAACCCCTTAAAAGCCGCGTTCTATAGAGATCGCGGCTTTTTAGGGGTTAAGCTGCCATCGCCGGCCTGCTACGCGATAGCGGCCGGCGATGGTGACTATGGCAACCGGACACCAAACAATGGCGTCCGGCTATGCCATAGACGGAAGCCTAGTGGGTCCTGACAACGTCAGGACCCACTATGCTTGCTGTCAGTGAGTAGCTGACAGTTCTAATACACTGCACTACGCATGTAGTGCAGTGTATTAGAATAGCGATCAGAGCCTTCTGCCCTCATGTCCCCTAGTGGGACAAAGTAATAAAGTGAAAAAAAAGTTAAAAAAAGATGTGTAAAAATTAGAAAATAAAAGATTTAAAAGTAATAAAAGTAAAAATCCCACCTTTTCCCTTATCAGTCCTTTATTATTAATAAAAATATATAAACAAACAAATAAACTATACATAATTGGTATCGCCGCGTCCGTAACGGCCTGAACTACAAAATTATTTCATTATTTATCCCGCACGGTGAACGCCGTAAAATAAAATAATAATAAACCGAACCACAATCACAATTCTTTGGTCACTTCACCTCCCAAAAAATGGAATAAAAAGAGATCAAAAAGTCGCATGTACCTAAAAATGGTACTGATCAAAACTACAGTTCGTTACGCAAAAAATAAGTACTCGCACGGCTTTATTGATTGAAAAATAAAAACGTTATGGCTCTTAGAATAAGGTAACACAAAAAGTGAATGATTGTTTACAAAACGTATTTTATTGTGCAAACGCCATAAGACATAAAAAAAAACTATAAACATCTGGTATCGCCGTAATCGTATCGCCCCGCAGAATAAAGTGAATATGTCATTTATAGCGCACCGTGAACGCTGTAAAAAAAAACGAAAAAAAAACAATAGTAGAATTGCTGTTTTTTAGTCACCACGCCACCTAAAAATAGAATAAAAACTGATCAAAAAGCTGCATGCACCCCAAGAAAACTACAATGGATTCCTTAAGGGGTCTAGTTTCCAAATTGGGGTCACTTTTGGGGGGTTCCCAATGTTTTGGCACCACAAGACCTCTTCAAACCGGACATGGTGCCTAATAAAAAAGAGGCCTCAAAATCCACTGGGTGCTCCTTTGCTTCGGAGGCCGGTGCTTCAGTCCATTACCGCCCAAGGGCCACATGTGGGATATTTCTCTAAACTGCAGAATCTGGGCAATACGTATTAAGTTGCGTTTCTGTGATAAATCCTTTTGTGTTCTAAAAAAAATGGTATAAAGAGGATTTTCTGACAAAAAAAAATGTAAATTTCACCTCTACTTTGCTCTAAATTTTTGTGAAACACCTAAAGTGTTCATAAACTTTCTACATGCTGTTGTGAATACTTTGAGGGGTCTAGTTTCTAAAATGGGGTATTTGATAGGGGTTTCTAATATATGGGCCCCTCAAAGCAACTTCAGAACTGAACTGGAACCTAAAAAAATAAATAAATGAGGCAATACTTCGCTTCTTACATTATACTGATAATGAGCCGTGCCCACCCCGAGATTACCCCAGTTTTGACCGTTTGTCTAAACGGAGACCCCTATTAGACCGTTCCAGTGCCCGGTTTTCCCAAGCATACACCCCCGAGAAGTGTATTTCTATTGATGAGTCCCTGGTACATTTTAAAGGGAGGGTTCAATTCCGCGAGTACCTGCCGGGTAAGAGGGCAAGGTATGGCGTGAAGATGTATAAGCTGTGAGAGTGCATCAGGGTATACCTACAGGTTTAGGATATATGACGGAAAGGCCACCCCCAAACCAGACTGCATCCTGGACTACAATAGGTACATGGGAGTGATGGACTTGTAAGATCAAGCCCTGAAGCCCTACAGCGCCATGCGGTGTGGTATAAGAAGCTGGCCGGGAACATCATATAGATGGCTTTGTACAATGCGTACGTGCTACGTCGATGTGCAGGCCAGACGGGAACTTTCCTGGAATTTCAAGAGGTGATTATCAAGAACCTAATCTTTAGGGACCAAGAAGGGGGGGCACCCAGTACTTCTGGAAGCGAGCCCACACGCATCGTACCAGGGCAACACTTTCCAGGGGAAGTTCCCCAAACTGGCAAGAAGGGAAAAAGTCAAAAGAGGTGCAAAGTCTGCTATAAGAGGGGGATAAGGGAGGACACAATATATCAATGTGACACGTGTCCCGAATAACCAGAGCTCTGTATGAAAGTGTTTTAAAATTTATCATACATCCCTTGGTTTATAATTTACCCCAATTTTACTTACCCTGATGCACTCCGCACAGCTTATCCCCCCTCGTCTTTCCCCTCTGGGCCCTGCTGTGTGTCCAGGCAGCTGATAACAGCCACATGTAGGGTATTGCCATACCCGGGAGAACCCACATTACAGTTTATGGGGTGTAGGTCTCCGGTCAAAATGGTCACTACACCTCTAGATGAATGCCATAAGGGTGTAGTTTTTAAAACGGGGTCACTTCTTGCGGGTTTCAACTGTACTGGTACCTCAGGGGCTTCTGCATACATGACTTCGCACTCTAAAATCCCGAGTAGGCCAAATTGTGGTCCTTTCCTTCTGAGCCCTCCCATGGGCCCAAATGGCAGTTTATCACAACAAATGGGGTATTGCGGCACTCAGAACAAATTGCGCAACAGAATGGGGTATTTTGTTTCTTGTGAAAATAAGAAATTTTCAGCCAAAACTACATATTATTTGACAAAAATAATTTTGTTTTCATTCCCAGCCCAATTCAAATAAGTTCTGTGAAGAAACTATGGGGTCTAAATGGTCACATTACCCATAAATGAATTCCTTGAGGGGTGTAGTTTCCAAAATGGGGTCACTTCTGGTGGGTTTCCATTGCTTTGATACCTCTGGGGCTCTGCAAATGTGACATGGCACCCGAAAACCAATCCAACAAAATCTGTACTCCAAAGAACACACAGCGCTCCTTCCCTTCTGAGGCCTCCCATGGGCCCAAACGGCAGTTTATCACCACAAATGGGGTATTGCCGCACTCAGGACAAATTGGGCAACAAAATTGAGTATTTTATTTCTTGTGAAAATAAGAATTTTTGAGCTAAAATGACATATTATTGGAAAAAATATATTTTTTTTAAATTCCCAGCCCAATTCAAATAAGTTCTGTGAAGAAACTATGGGGTCTAAATGGTCACATTACCCATAAATGAATTCCTTGAGGGGTGTAGTTTCCAAAATGGGGTCACTTCTGGTGGGTTTCCATTGCTTTGATACCTCTGGGGCTCTGCAAATGCGACATGGCACACGAAAACCAAACCAGCAAAATCTGTACTCCAAAGAACACACAGCGCTCCTTCCCTTCTGAGGCCTCCCATGGGCCCAAACGGCAGTTTATTGCCACAAATGGGGTATTGATGCACTCAGGAGAAATTGGGCAACAAAAATGAGTATTTTGTTCCCTGTGAAAATAAGAAATTTTGGTAAAAAATTACATCTTATTGGAAAAAATGACATTTTTTTAATGTCACAGCCCAATTGAAATAGGTGCTGTGAAAAAACTGTGTGGTCAAAATGCTAACAACAACCATAAATGAATTCCTTGAGGGGTGTAGTTTCCAAAATGGGGTCACTTTTGGTGGGTTTCCATTGCTTTGATACCTCTGAGGCTCTGCAAATGCGACATGGCACCCGAAAACCAATCCAACAAAATCTGGACTCCAACAAACATATAGCGCTCCTTTCCTTCTGAGCCCTCCCATGGGCCCAAACGGCAGTTTATCACCACAAATGGGGTACTGCCACACTAAGGACAAATTGGGCAACAAAATGGGGTATTTTGTTCCCTGTGAAAATAAGAAATTTTGATCACAAATGACATTTTATTGGAAAAAATGACATTTTTTTCATTTCAGAGCCCAATTCAAATACGTGCTGTGAAAAAAATGTGCGGTCAAAATGGTAACAACAACCCTAAATGAATTCCTTGAGGGGTGTAGTTTACAAAATGGGGTCACTATTGGGGGATTCCTACTGTTTTGACACCTCAACACCTCTTCAAACCTGGCATGCTGCCTAAAATATATTCTAATAAAAAAGAGGACTCAAAATGCACTAGGTGCTTCTTTGCTTCTAGGGCTTGTCTTTTAGTCCACGAGCGCAGTAGGGCCACATGTGGGACATTTCTAAAAACTGCAGAATCTGGAAAATACATATTTAGTAGTGTTTCTCTGGTAAAACCTTCTGTGTTACAGAAAAAAAAATGAATAAAATTGAAATTCAGCAAGAAAAATGAAATTTGCAAATTTCACCTCCACTTTGCTTTAATTCCTGTGAAATGCCTGAAGTGTTAAAAAAACTTTATAACTGCTGTTTTGAATACTTTGAGGGGTCTAGTTTTTAAAATGGGGTGTTTTATCAGGGTTTCTAATACATAGGCCCCACAAAGCCACTTCAGAACTCAAGAGGTACCTTAAAAAAAAGGCTTTTGAAATTTTCTTAAAAATATGAGAAATTGCTGTTTATGTTCTAAGCCTTGTAACGTCCAAGAAAAATAAAAGAATGTTCAAAAAACGATGCCAATCTAAAGTAGACATATGGGAAATGTGAACTAGTAACTATTTTGGGTGGTATAACCGTCTGTTTTACAAGCAGATGCATTTAAATTCTGAAAAATTCAATTTTTTCAAAATTTTCTCTAAATTTTGCAATTTTTCACCAATAAACACTGAATATATCGACCAAATTTTACCACGAACATGAAGCCCAATGTGTCACGAGAAAACAATCTCAGAATCGCTTGGGTAGGTTTAAGCATTCCGACGTTATTACCACATAAAGTGAAATATGTCAGATTTGAAAAATGGGCTCTGAGCCTTAAGGCCAAAACTAGGCTGCGTCCTTAAGGGGTTAAGGACATGGATAATCTTCATTTTTTCATTTTCGTTTTTTCCTCCCCGCCATCCAAAAGCCATCACTTTTTTTTTTTTTTTAATCAACATAGCTGTATGAGGGCTTGTTTTTTGCGGGGCAAGTAGTCGTTTTTCATGTCACCATTTATTGTACCACATAATGGAGTGGGAAGCTGAAAAAAAATATTTTTTGGGTGAAATGGGCAAAAAAACAGCGATTAGGACATATTTGGGGGGGTTATTTTTATGGTGTCCATCAGACGGCAAAACCTACATGTTCAACTTATTCTATGGGTTGATACGACTATGGCGATACCAAATTTATATATTTTTTTATGTTTTACCACTTTTATTAAAAAAAACTAATTGTTAAAAAAAAATTGTTTTGTATGCCTATGTGAGGGCTTATTTTTTACTGATACCATTTTGGGGTTCATGTGACTTTTTGATCCCTTTTATTCCAGAGCTAAGGTGACCCAAAAACAGCAATTTGCATGTTTTAAATATTTTTTTTATGGTGTTCACCGAGCAGGTTAAACAACACTATATTGTGACATTTCAAACTTTTATGGATGCGGCGATACCAGCTATGTTAACTTCTAATTTGTTTTTAACATTGCTTTAGGGATAAAATGAGAAAAGGGGTCTTTTTTGAACTTTAAATTACTATTTTTTTGAAACATTAAAAAATGTTTAACTGTTTTTTACTTTTTTTATTAGTCCCCCTATGGGACTTGATCGCTTATATGATATACTGCAATACTAATGTACTGCACGTCAGAGGGGGCCACCCCCTGATTCGAATGATTTAAATGCTGCGGTTGCGATTGAACGCGGCATTTAAGATTTTAAAAGGGCGGAATCAAAGTGATCTTTAATTCCGCCTGTTGCAGTGAAGTCTTGGCTGTATTACGCAGCCATCAGCCGCTAAGTATGGAGTGAGCTCAGCCTGTGAGTTAGCTCCATACTACCCCTTAACGGCTATCACGTACATGTATGTGACATGTCGTTAAGGGCTTAAGTCGGGTTCACACATCGTGTAAATATTTTACTAGTGAACCAGTCTACAAATCCACATCAAAATCTGCAACTAAATCAAAATGTGTTACATGTGGATTTTGTTGTGGATTTAGTGCAGATACACCTGCTAATTTCACTCACTGCATTGCAATGAATAAATTCTGCAGTGAAAATCTGCGTCATTTCCGCAACAGATAAGACAAATCCGCACCAAATAATTAGAATCCACTGTAGATGTTTTATGCTGTACTTTGTTTCTAAATTTCGGTGCAGATACCACAACAGAAGTTCTGTACTAAATACACGACTTGTAAATCTAGCTTTTTCCTACTTCCGAACCTGCCTCCTCATAAATGTGATATTAGATTACAGTTAGGTCCAGAATTATTTGGACCGGGACACAATCTTCATGATTTGCTCTGCATGCCACCACATTGGATTTGAAATGAAATAACTGAGATGCAATTGAAGTGTAGACTTTCAGGTTTAATTCAAGGGGTTGAATAAAAATATCCTGTGAAACGTTTAGGAATTGCAAGCATTTTTCTACACAGCCGCCTCATTTCAGGGGCTCAAAAGTAATTGGACAAATTAACATTACCGTAAATGAAATGTTTTTTTTTAATACTTTGTAGAGAATCCCTTGCAGGCAATGACTGCCTGAAGTCTGGAACGCATGGACATCACCACACGCTGGGTTTCCTCCTTTGTGATGCTTTGCCCGGCCTTTACTGCAGCGTCTTCAGTTGTTGCTTGTTTGTTGGTCTTTCTGCCTTAAGTTTTGTCTTAAGCAAGTGAAATGCTCAATCGGGTTGAGATTTGGTGATTGACTTGGCCATTGCAGAATATTCCACTTCTTTGCCTTAAAAAAACTCCTGGGTTGCTTTCCCTGTATGTTTTGCGTCATTGTCCATCTGTACTGTGAAGCGACGTCCAATCAACCTTGCTGCATTTGGTTGAATCTGAGCAGAAAGTAAATCCCTGAACACTTCAGAATTCATTCGGCTGCTTCTGTCTTCAGTCACATCATCAATAATCACTAGTGACCCAGTGCCTTTGGCAGCCATGCATGCCCATGCCATCACACTGCCTCCACCATGTTCTACAGAGGATGTGGTGTGCTTTGGATCATGAGCCGTTCCAAGCCTTCCCCATACTTTCTTCCTCCCATCATTCTGGTACAGGTTGATCTTAGTTTCATGATGTTGCAGAACTGGGCGGCTTCTTTACATGTTGTTTAGCAAAGTCTAATCTGGCCTTTCTATTTTTGAGGCTGATTAATGGTTTGCACCTTGTGGTGTATTTGCTCTCATGAAGTCTTCTCTGTAGACTTAGATGCTGATACACCTACTACCAGGAGAGTGTTCTTCACATGGGTAGATGTTGTGAATGGGTTTTTTCTTCACCATGGAAAGGATTCTGCGATCATCCACCACTGTTGTCTTCCATTGGCGTCCAGGCCTTTTGGAGTTCACGAGATCACCAGTGTGCCCTTTTTGTCAAGAATGTACCAAATTGTTGATTTGGCCACGCCTAACATTTGTGCTCTCTCTCTGATGGATTTCTTCATTTTTTAAAGCCTAATGATGGTTTATTTCACTTGCATTGAGAGCTCCTTTGACCTCATGTTGTGGGTTCACAGAAACAGCTTCTAAATGAAAATGCCACACCTGGAATCAACTCCAGACCTTTTACCTGCTTAACTGATGATGGGTTAATGAGGGAACAGCCCATACCCTCAAATTAAAGCTGAGAGTCTGCACTTTAAACCCATATTGATTATATAACTGCAACCACAATCCAAAAGAAGAGGCAGCACTTCAGTGATATAAAAATCCGACATTTATTCACCCAACATACAGGCCTGTATGTTGGGTGAATACATTTTGGATTTTTATATCACTGGAGTGCTGCCTCTTCTTTTGGATTGTGGTTGTACTTGTCTGGAGTCTCATGTCAAGTTTCCCCTGAGGATAGCACCCACATTTCATACTACGGTGCAGCTCCTATACTTTGTTTGTTCTTGATTATATAACTGTATATTCAATATGTTTTGGTAAACAGCTAAAATTCCAAAACTTGTGTCAGTGTCCAAATAATTCTGGACCTAACTGTATAATCTAACTCAGCAAAACTGCCTGGGCAGATGCTCAATCCCAGAGTAATCCTGTTGTTTTACATTCTGTAGGAAGAAGTTCAGAAAACTGACAGGTACATGCTTCTGCGTATGCCATTGCCATCCTTTGGAGTCCTATAGAATTCTCCAGGGCAGGACAGTGAAAAATCTATTGCACATGTGTAAAGTGTCTGCAAATACACAGGATGGGGAGAGGAAGATGGAAAGTTCTACAGTGCGCATGCACGTGTACGACATCTGTGCATTGCTGGTGGAAGAAACTATAGGAAAAGGTCTTTCATAGCAGGTTTGAGGGTAAGTATCAGCCAGAAAGGCATTTGCCCAAATAGGTTACAATTGGTGAAACGTTCAACTGCCCATAGGTGTATATCTAGCTATAATGTGCCCAAAGAGACTCCTTTTAAGACTTGCAGCTATACAAACATAGCTTTTTAACTAAACACCAAAATAATATAATAAAAATAATGGCCAAAAGTGGTAACTAGAAAAAATGGATCCGATGACAACAAGACTTGAAAGCTGTACAAATATAACTCTATTAACTAAACACTAAAAGAATATAATTTTATATAAATTTTTGCTGATAGTGGTAATTCTAACCAAATTTTTTAAGCTTACTCAAAAGGATCCTCTTAATTTCAAAATAATCAATACTGGACATGAAGGTCACTTTGGGGATCTTGCCCTCTTTGATATCAGGTCACATGTAATTATCTCAGCATGTGGCTACTAACCAGTCTTATTTTATGTGGCTGCAACATAGATTTTATAACAATGTATCACAGCCTATATGGTAAAAAGACACGATGCTTTATATTATGGATTTATTATGCAGTCATGAAATCTCATAGATGTGTGGAGAGGCATAATGAATTTTCAAACCATGCAAACCTCTGCAAAATGTAAAAAAAAAAAGTTCTTAAAACCACATCCATCAGCAAAAACACACAGAACATAGCCAAGTAATGTAAAAATCTAGAGATGTTTAAAATGCAATTGCATATTTTTTAAATGAGGTTCCACGTCAAATAAACATTTATGTAAGATGAGATCATACTCAGTCAACTGTAGTATTTCAGTGTAGTGAAAAATTGAATTTATTTTCAGCCTTTTGTTGACATACTATAATTCTTCAGAATCCTCATTCAGGCCACTGCCAGGAAAAAAGCAAATCTTCTTTTATTTCAATGTTAAAGTAAACATTCCTGACGAAAAGTATAGATTCATGTGTCATGTTCCGGCTAGCAGAACCAACCCATAATTAGAAGTGACAGAACAAAATAACACATCTAACCATCGAAACAGAGTGTGTCGTGATATCAGCACTGTAATATTCCACACATCAACTGAGATTAAACTAATGTGCTTTTAAAGTCTGGTTATTGTATCCAAAAAAGACTGTAGAAGAAAATATTTTTCGGTCTGAACTGAACAAATTGCATAGTTTTAGAGAAAAAAAATTTGTCTACTGGATGACAACTTACAGACACTTGTCTAGCTTGTCTTATATGTAAGTTTGTTATCGGGGGTTTTCCTAACCTTGATATTTTTGGCATATCCACAGAATATGCCATAAATGTCCAATAAATGCAGGTCCCACCTCTGGGGTCTGCACTTATCCCTAGAACGGGGGCCCCATGACCGCCATCCTTACTTCTCTTGCTCTCCTTGCACTCCGGCCACTGACTGACAAGGTGGTCAGGAGTATGGAAACAGCCAAGCTCGCTGGGCTACTCTGTATCCATAACTCGCATAGAAGAGAATGGGAGTTACGGAAACAGCAACACTTTTTCTGGAACTCGGGAGCTACAGAAACAGCGTGATGTCAATTTTAGTTTTTTCCCAGAGGGTAACTTTCTCTCACACTTATTCAAAAAGGGTAGAAATGGCAATAATGCTGTTGTTTTATTCAATACATCAAATAAAACATGCATGATGGATAACGAAGGTAAAAATATATGTGATGTATGGCAATAATTGTCTTCCATTGCACCAGTCGTTCAACGATGGTCATATTTTATTTTGCCCTTTCTTTAATGTAAGTCAAATGAAAAAGAGATGGAAAAAGTAATGTAATGGATGCTGACTGATCAAATCGGTGGTATCAGTTTCTTTATTTTTATTGAGACTTAATATAATAATATACAATTAAAGCATATCTGCAGTTATGATAACTACAATACAGCTAGCAATAGAAATACAATATTACATCAGCTATAATTCAAGCACAGAACACATAAAAATGCTTCCCTTTATTTAAAGAAACAAAATTAAAAGAAAAGAAAACACAATTATTTAATACATTATAACATCCAATGGCATTTTTGGTAGAATAAACACATGAGGAGGGGAGGGAGAGACCGTCATTCCATGCCATCACTATTCAAAATATGGATCTGATGACAAATTGTACTGTGAACATAAATTTATCTGAGATACAACATTTTCTATCTGATATATCCTATATTTTGAGGCCTTATGACTTTATAAACTATTTGTATTTTGTTAAAGTTCTTTCTTTGGACAGGTGAAGCTACGTAAGGTCCTTGTTCTTTTTATAAAATAGCCCAATATACTGTGTGTTATATAGCAACAGTACAATTGATTTATCCATGAAAAACCTGATTATTTTTGTCCCATTCTCTGCTAATAAACAATTCATGATCAAGATAATTTTTTTAAGTAAAGGTGGCATGTCATCTACTTTATGCTGCCCACACTGTGGCCAACAGCTATTCTCCCCAACTCTACTATAAACATGCACGCATGACTCAGCCGAGCATCCATGTTTATTTCAATGGAAGTAGGTAATAAGCCGCTGTCCAATCCTTTTTTCTCTCCAACATCTGCTGTTGGGGGAAAGTTGGGAGACCCCCATACATATTATGCTCAGCCGATCCTGCAAAAATAGGAAGTATAGCCGACTTTTGTCTAATGTGCATGGCCAGCTGAAGTCCAATAAATATTTAGACCAGTTGAACCAATATCTGTTGTCTAAAACAATCAGCACATAAGATAAGCAGATTATTACACATAAAAAATCTTTGTCTAAACTGGTGGCATGGTTTCCCATATTTTATCCCCCTAAAGGGGTTATCCGGGGACCAAAAATTGCATTGCAATAATATATTTATGTGAAAAGAAGTAACTTACTAAGGTACTTTAATTTAAAACTCAGTACTAAATGGTGCAGTTCAAACCTCTTGAATTGTTCCCAGAAGTCCTGGAGCTTTTCTAATAATGATGACCCACTTGGCAGAAGTGCTGGAGTCCCCAGGCAGAGCATCAGCTGATTCTCTGCTCGAGGACTCCAGCACTGCTCCCGACGTCACTGTTCATATGCGGTCAGTGACTTCAGGGGTTTCCTATCACTGGAGTTCCCGAGCAGATCATCATCTGATGGTTCTTGAATGGTGCTTGAAGGGGTTAAAGGACCAGTGATGTTTATTATGGAGCTGTTAAAAAACGTAAAGATAAAAAAGTTTGCCAGCATTACATATGGCACCAATACATACGACGACATGTATCGACCCACACAGGGGTCTTTATCAAGTGTGTTACAAAACATATTGACTTATAATGAGCCCATCTGATCTCCAGACTTTCAGGATTTTTTGCTTAGACACTGTACACAAGGTTTGAATTTCAGTTCGGATCTGTTTAATTTATTAGGTTGTTCCACTATTCACTGTATTATGGAATGTGTGCTATTTTGTTTATGTTTTTGTATGTTTAAGGCCTCATGCACACAGCCTTATTATGGCTCTGTTTTGTACAGAACCGTTAGGCCTTGTTTACACGGAGTGTACTCCACGCGTTTTTTACACGTTTTAATAGCCAAAAAATGCGTAAAAAATTTGACAAAAGCACATGATTTAAGCTTCCCATTGACATCAATAGAAAAGAACATTGTTAGTGCATACAACACATTATCTTACGCAGGTGTGTTTAAAAAATACGTTGTGTAAAAAAGAAAGCGTCAGGTCAATTCTTTGGCGCGTAAAACACGCCTAATTCCCATAATCAATGGGAGGCCTAATTACGAGCCAAAACAATGCACCGAAAACGCGCACAAAATGCGTAAAAAAAAAAAGCCTGTAATTTAAAAAGCGCTTTACAAAAACGCTAGCATTTTTAGTTGTTTACACGTTGTTTTTTTAGAGCGCCGTGTGAACAAGTGCACCCATTGAGGTGTATGAGGACTTGCTATACCTCCGCATACCTCAAATTTTGAATGGAGGCATACAGAGTTTTTTTTCTGTTGGATTTCGTATGAATCGGACAGAAGACAAATGTTTATATGTTCCATCAGTTGCTGTATTATGGAGCTATTCATTCAGCATTTCTTCTGGGCAGAATAGCTCAGTATGTCCTGCACTAAACAGAACATGCTATGGCGGCTATATAGTATAGAACTGCACAAGACTCTGAGTACCACTGTATAACCTCCTGCAGATGGCTCAGACATGTGCATGATGCCCAAGGCTGCGGCTAACATTTTTGTATCAATATTTTTCAGATTACCCCCCCCCATCAGACAATGAAATAAAAAAAATAAAAAAAGAATGTTCACCTCCCTATTCCTCCTCTCCCCTCCGGGTCCCTTCAGGCTCCCTCAACACGTTGCGTATCACAGAATATACTGTCACAGGGCAGCATCAGGGCTATGATGACGTTGAGTGCCGAGTCGCATATAAAACCCTGATGTTTCTCGGCATGAGGAACTTCAGCCACGTGGTCTTCTGAGGGAGCCTAAGGGGACAAAGAAGGGAGAAGAGGAGCAGTGAGGTGAAGTGAGTATGTATCTTTTTTATTTTATGGCCGACGGGAAAGGTAAAACAAATGGCGTACGACCGCGGTCGCATGGTTGGCCGAAAGATGTGATGCATTTATTAAGAGTGAATAGGATTATAAATGTTCTTTGGTCCCTGGAGAAGGGGGTACATAACACCTATTACTTTCATTAACTACATTGTTTGTAAAATAATAAAATGTCTTTCTGTGGTTTAATTTTGATGACCACATCTTCTGGCAAGAAGATATTTGGAGGCCCCTAGACAGTGAAGAAAAATATAATATGAAATATTTTTGTAGTAAAATCACTCGTTCAGCATAATTTTTTTGGATCACGTGTAATAGGAATAAATACATTATGCAATTTGTTGTTCAGCAAAATATTACTGAGTCTGCACTGAGGACTATTTTTATGACAGTAACCAAAATAAAATTGTAATTATATACTGATGAAATTCTCTAGTAGACTGGAAATTTCATTAGATGTACAAGTTAAGTATTTGATGGATTTTCAACATGGAATAGAAATTCTATAAAGTCTTTCAAAAATAGTGCATACAGTTAAATTGTGTAAATCCACCAATGGTCTGAAATTCTGCTAATGCTGCTTGAGCCAAAAATAGTGTCATTGCCAAATTAGTAGTAAATTACCTGATAGTCTTGAAAAATGTTTCATATCTATCAGGTAATGCTAAAGCATGAACTCCAGCATGAAGAAATTATTTTTATATGGTATATTAAGCATAGAAAGTCATTTTTTCAATAGGGGAAACTACTCAAGCCCTTGTTACTGATCGTCATCAGGACCCAGCGATATACCCACAGGCAAAGAAGACTCGACTTATGAGCAAGGAGGAGGGTAAGCATATGGATACTGTCTGCTGAACTGCTGTATCTAAGCCTCTAGTGTGATACTGTCTGATGAGCCGCTGTGTCTAAGCCTCTCATGTGTGATACTGTCTGTTGAGCTACTATAGCTTATCCTTACATGTGTAATACTGTTTGATATGCTGCTGTATCTAATCCTATCCAGTGGCAAAGCTATAGAGGTCGCAGTCTTATAGATATGCTGTCTATATATTTTTTGACGGAGAGGTAAAACATACAGTATGTCTTGTGGTTTGTGTCCGATATCTTTTAAGACCCTAGCAACGCTTGTGGCTTCTAAATCTGCATCGATGGGGTTTTAAGAGTCTTAGTACTGCAGCTGAAAGTTTCAGGCCGCGACCACGAAGAAAAGTTGCGCAGGTGGCCTAAGCTGAAATTTTGCGCAGGGGCCCATGAGCCTTTAACGACAACCCTGTACCCTGCCTTAAATTATACAAAGAAACTCAAGTCGAGGGTCTGAATTAATCTAGGGGTCTGGTCAGTTACCTGAATTAATTTAGTGGTCTGGTCTGGGGTCTGTATTAATGTTGGGGTCTAATTGGGAGTATGAATTAATTTAGTGTTCTGTTCTTGGGTCAGTATTATTTTAGGGGTCTGGTCTAGGGTATTAATTTAGTGGTCTGGCTGTAAGTCTTACATTATTTAGGGGTCTGGTGGGGTTCTGAATTAAATTAGGGGTATGGTCGGGGTTTAAATTAATTTTGCCATCGGGTCCTTTGTCTACGCAGGTGACATGGGTGGGGCACTTGAGAGGGAGATGGAGACTACATCCAGGTGTTCCACGGCGGTGGAAGATCATAGAGACTGAAGGAGCCAGAAGTAGCAGCCAGCACTTCAACAAAGTGATTCTGCTATGTAAAAGCAGCAGCTGTAGTTCAAGTTGCGCCCCCTGCACAACGACTGTCTCCCCCTTGGCCACCTAAGCCCATGTCAGGGTTCATATCCCCCTGGAACCAATTCCATTTCACCCCCTTTAAGCTCTCTTAGCTTCTCCCCCCCCCCCCACCCCCACGAGAGCTCTTTCCCACCTAATCTCCCCCTCTGGTCCCCTAACAGAGCCCCCTACTTTCTTCACCCTGCCCCTCCAGAGAACCACTTTCCGTTGCCACTCCCACTCACCATCCCCCAGTAATGGGGGGCAGACACAATGACTGTATGGTGGCCAGGACATTTCTGATGTTCAAATTAGTTCTATGTGGTCATCTTATATGACTTATTTTATGATATTTGTGACTTGAGGACTTCTCTGAAAATTATTATTCACATAAATTGAAAAGTATTCTCTATAGATTTTTGTTGTTTTAATTTATTGTTTTTAGTTTTTCTAATATGTAAATTTTTATTATTTTAAATTCCTTTTACATTTTTCCAGTAACTTCTCTGTAATTTTACATAAGGACCCAATTTACCAGTTTAATATTTTTAACAACTTTTTTATTTTACTTGTATTAAGTGATGATTGTGCACTCTTACGTTTTAACATCATCATTGTCATCTTCAACTGAAGAGTTAGGGTATGTTCACACGACAGCGTCTGTAACGGCTGAAATTACGAGGATGTTTTCAGGAGGAAACATCCCCGTAATTTCAGCCGTAACGGCATGTGCAGGCGCTTGAACGCCGCGTCCATTACGGACGTAATTGGCGCTGCTTTTCATTGGAGTCAATGAATAACGGCTCCAATTACGCCCAAAGAAGTGACAGGTCACTTCTTTGATGCGGGCGTCTATTTACGCGCCGTCTTTTGACAGCGGCGCGTAAATAAACGCCTCGTGTGAACAGACAAACGTCAGCCCATTGCTTTCAATGGGCAGATGTTTGTCAGCGCTATCGAGGCGCTTTTTTTGGAAGTAATTCGGGGCAAAAACGCCCGAATTACGTCCGTAATTAGTGTGTGTGCACATACCCTTAGGGTATGTTCACACGCTGAGCCAAAAACGTCTGAAAATACGGAGCTGTTTTCAAGGGAAAACAGCACCTGATTTTCAGACGTTTTTTGAGCAACTCACGTTTTTCGCGGTGTTTTCGCTCCGTTTTTTGGGCCGTTTTTGGAGCTGTTTTCAATAGAGTCTATGAGAAAACAGCTCCAAAAACGTCCCAAGAAGTGTCCTGCACTTCTTTTGACGAGGCTGTAATTTCACGCGTCGTCTTTTGACAGCTGTCAAACGACGACGCGTAAATTACAGGTCGTCGGCACAGTACGTCGGCAAACCCATTCAAATGAATGGGCAGATGTTTGCCGACGTATTGGAGTCGTATTTTCAGGCGTAAATCGAGACATAATACGCCTCGTTTACGCCTGAAAATAGGTTGTGTGCACCCAGCCTAAGGGTATGTGCACATGTAGTGACCAAAAACGTCTGAAAATACGGAGCTGTTTTCAAGGGAAAACAGCCCCTGATTTTCAGACGTTTTTTGAGCAACTCACGTTTTTCGCTGCGTTTTTTGCGGCGTTTTCGCGGCATTTTTTACGTCCATTTTTGGAGCTGTTTTCATTTGGGTCTATGAGAAAACGGCTCCAAAAAGTCCAAAGAAGTGCCCTGCACTTCTTTTGCCGAGGCTGTATTTTTACGCGTCGTCGTTTGACAGCTGTCAAACGACGACGCGTAAATTACAGGTCGTCTGCACAGTACGTCGGCAAACCCATTCAAATGAATGGGCAGATGTTTGCCGACGTATTGTAGCCCTATTTTTAGACATAAAACGAGGCATAATACGCCTCGTTTACGTCTGAAAATAGGTCGTGTGAACCCAGCCTTAAAGTGAAAAAGTCCAACAAACTGATTTTCTGTTACACAAATTTAGACTGAACTTGTCCATGTAAAAGCTTTCAAAAGATTAAAACATTTTAACCTCCAATGTGTCTAAATAAGTGAATGTAAATGCTATGCAGATAAAATTATAATATTAAAGAGTTTGCTAAAGAAGGCCATTTCTGACAAAAAAAAAAAAACTATTTTAAAACATTTCATGCAATCTTAGTACAATGCATTAGAGCTGCATTTTAAATAAAATCTATACATCTCTCAATATCTCCTTATTTACATAATGTATTTTCCATTCATGTGCCTTAGGTAATGGAAAGTGACTATAATAACATGTTACAATATTGATCCTTTCTGCCTTCCCAGGCTTTTTTATTAAAATAGTTTTTTTATATAATAAAATATATATTATATTTTATTAACTATAAAATAAAAAAGGCAATGTTAATATACCAACAATTTCACGAGGTTGGGAAACTGTCTTCACATGCACCGCACTTCATGAACGTTTGATTCTTTTGTGGAACTTCTAGAAAGACGATCAAGTGCACGGATATTGGATATGATTCAATGTGCCTACTAAAAGCAACAATCCACCGTATGCAAAAAAGATCTGGTTATCAACTAAGGCAGTTAACAGAAGTTAATCAAACAGATAAGTGAAATATTTCATTTTCTTAAACATTCATCATAAAAAAATAAATATATTATTTCTACTGCCATGATTTCCTTTTTACAACAGTAAAACCAAAAATCCTGATACCGATCCTTAATATTTCAACCTGACTCTTTCCATTTCTGGGAGACCTTCATAACTAGAATTTGGAGATTGTAGAGCAGTGAACTTCAACAGTAGACCGAGGACAGCAGGCAGCCACATTGTAGACTGGAGGGCAGTGGTCTGTGACACTGTGATCTTGGGTGGTAGCGAGCTATCACACAATACTAAACCATAAATTCGACCAATATACTGGTCTTATTGGGAATCTCTCTTATATCATTGGCTGTCTGAAGGGCGATAGTCATTCTACTAGTTCTATTAGCAAAATTAGAATGAAACTATATTCACCACAATATTGTCAAGGAGATCAGTAATGTATCGCCAAAAGAATCGTAGGGTGCAGTCAGCATCTTATATTAGGTTGTTAAGCTGTGTAGCAAGTCACAACTAGTCTCGTCCTCACATCTAACTAGATCTTAACAAATGTAAATAAGTTTAGGACATGTATTAGAGGGAAGATGTACTGCACATTTAGTTTTGCATACAGTGCTATGGGTTAGGATCTTAAACTAGAACATATTCCGAATTATTTACATTAGGCAGTGTGGCAGTGACAACCCCATATTTTATAAAAAGTTAGTAGTTGTTAACGGTATAATTATTTTATGAATAATGTGTTGAGCGATCGCACAGGTAAACCAAAAGCGAACAATGCAGTTTGTAAATATGAGTTTTAGTAGAATGACTCGAAAGCATCGCTAGAATTTTGGCCAAGATAAAGATGCCCTCCTCATACTTGGTTGCCTGTCTTAGACCACCATCACAAACAGCCATTAGCTGTTTTGTGTTAGTCATGGTATTTAATCACGATTTGACTCCACCGTGTAAATATACCTTATAAGAATGGTTTCACCCATAGCGATTTTAGGAAAAATTATGTTTTTCCTGCCATTTATGCTGCAAAATGTGCTAAATTAACAAAAGAAGCAGTGCTTACATCTTTTTCCCCGGTGATCCTGCGCAAGTGCTCCGATTGTTTACATGCACCTAGTATGTGACCACTGCAGCCAATCAGAGGGTCATGTATTGTATTTCTAGCATTATGCCAGTTCGTGATAGTTCATCGTGCCTAGATATTCCAGGATCAACTGTGAGTGGTATTATTGCAAAGTGGCAATGCAGGCACAAAGTGGCAGACCACGTATATTTAGGGTGCTGAGGTACATAGTGCATAAATGTTGCTCTGCTGACTCACTAATTGCAGAGTTTGCAGAGTTTTAAACCTCCTCTGTCATTAACATCCACACAGAAACTGTGCCCCGGGAGCTTCATGTAATGCGTCTCCATGGCTGAGCAGCTGCATGCCAGTCTTATAACACCAAGCACAATGCCATGTGTCGGATGGAGTGGTGTAAAGCACGCCACCACTGGACTCTGGAGCAGTGGAAATGTGTTCTGTGGAGTGTTCTGGCAGTCAGATGGACAATTTAACACACCTATATATATTATAAATAGAGAAGATATGTAAATATGTTAAAATAGAGAAAAGTGGGGTGGGGCAAATACTTTTTCACAGCACTGTAACTCAACCTAAAATATACTGTAGTATCTGTATACATAGTCGAATAAAATGTTTTGGTTAGTGCAACTTAAAAGCAAATACTTCAGGCTAAATATTCAAATTACACGTCAAAGCTGACACATTAGTAATTAAAACCCCAATCAGTAAAACAACTGAAAATAAGATGTCCCAGGGCTATCTTAAGGGAGCAATTTAAGTTACACTGCATAGCAAACCTGGGATTTATAGAAAGACAAAATTGGAGAGAAACCCACAAAGTAATCTGTAAAGCAATCTGTTATGTTTACAACCTAAAGCATTTGAAGCCTATAATTGGTACGGGTAAATCTGTGCAAATTGCAGTCAAACTAGATATTTTACTTTTTTAATGAACAAACTATTGGAACTTGATCTTGATACATTATATGAAGAAAAGTATTGGGACACCTACACATTAAACTTACAGGATATCTTACGACTTCTCATTCAAAATCCAAAGACATTATTATGGCGTTAACATGCAGCTAAATAGCTTCCACTCTTCTCGGAAGGTTTTCTACAAGATTTTGGAGTGTGTCTTTGGGAATTTTTGACCATTCATCCAGAAGAGCATTTGTGAGGTCAGACACTGATTTTGTAGGAGAGGGCCTGGCTCGTAATCTCCATTATAGTCCATCCTATGGGTGTCTGATGGGTTTGAGGTTGGGGCTCTACGCAGTCTAGTCAAGTTCTTCCACAACAAACTCCCCCAACCATGTCTTTATGGACCTTGCTTTCTTTACTGGTGTCACAGTCATGCTGGAACAGAAAAGGGTCTTCCCCAAACTGTTCCCACAAAGTTGGAAGTTACAATTGTCCAAAATGTATTGGTATGCTGAAGCATTAAGATTTCCCTTCACTGGAACTAAGGGACTTGGCATTGTGCTTGGTGATGTAAGGCTTGCAAGCAGCTGCTCAGCCATGGAAACCCATGCCATGACACTCCCGGGTCATAGTTTTTGTGCGGATGTTAATGCCAGAGGATGTTTGTTTGGAGCTCTGCAGTTATTGAGTCAGCAGCACATTGGCGACTTTTATGCAGTTTACGCCTCATCACTCGGCGACTCCGCTCTGTCACTTTATGTGGTCTGCTTTGATGTGGTTCCTAAGTGCTTCCACTTTGCAATATTATAACTCACAGTTGATCGTGGAATATATAGGAGGGAAAAAAAATTCCCGAACTGTCTTGTTACAATGGTGACATACTAATACAGGACAATGCTTGAATTCAGTGATCTCTTTAGAATGACCAAGTCTTTCACAAATGTTTGTAAAGGCGACTGCATGGCTAGGTGAGGAATTTTATACATCTGTGGGAATGGGACTGAATGAAACACCTAAATTCTATGATTAAGAGGAGTGTCCCAATTCTTTTGTCCATTTAGTGCATGTTACCTTTAAATGTCTTTATATAATAGAATAAAGACAATAGATTAAGATAAAAAACATAATATTTTTGTTGCTTGTGAGAAATACATGTTTTTCTTTATACTTTCTAAATCACTAGTAAACACCCAAAGGTTAGTTCTAATGCTATAACTCTTAATGCCGAGATTAATGCCGAGATTAAAGTGAATGTCCACTTTTTATCATCAGGTCGTTTTAAG